>NW_026596134.1:18965010-19021636 GCF_907164565.1 Psammomys obesus | reverse complement strand
TTTTTTTTTTTTTTTTTTTTTTTTTTTTTTTTTTTTTTTTTTTTTTTTAAAAAGCTTTTCAATTTCAGAACAGTGTTAGAGTTCTGTTACAAAATTTGTGAAGACAGCAAACTTTCTGTAGATGGACTTTTTTTCTCTTAACATTTTATATCTTGTATTTCTGTAGTTTATCATAACTTAGAACTAATGATGGCTATGTTACTAAATGTCTTGGTTTACGTCATTGTTTTGAATGATGGCTTTAATCCATTACATTTAACAATTATATGTCTTTCAGCTTCATTTTGATTTGATAGTTTCTCACTCCATCTTGACCTCTTTACCCTTTAAAAAATATATATTTATTTTATTTTATGTCTTTTGCCTGCATGTATGTATGTTTATGTACCAGGCACATGTGTGGTAGTCATGGAGGGCAAAAGAGAGCATCAAATATGTTGGAGCTGGAGTTATGGATAGTTGTGAGCTACCAAGTGGGTGCTGGGAACCAAATCCTGGTCCTCTGCAAGAGCACCAAGTCCTCTTAACCACTATGCATCCCTTCAGCCCCGCAACCATTTTTTCTTTTTTTTTATGACTTCAGAAATTTAAAGGAACATTAGTATATTTCTCAGAGTGTTTCTCATTGTGAGGTTTTCTCATAGTGAAGTTGGAGTTCTAGATTTGAGGGAAGGTGACCAGAGCGTGTAGAGTGACTTGGTCATATCTTACTTATTTTTCAATTTTCCTGAAAAGACAGCATGACCAACTTATAAAAGAAACCATTAAATTATGGGCTACAGTTTCAGAGGGTAAGCTCATGATCACATGGTAGGAAGCATGGCAGCAGCCACAGCACTGAACCAGTAGCTGAGAGCTTATATCCCATCCCCAGGTTGGAGGCAGAGAGACCGAGTGGGCATGGCATTGGATTTTAAAAATTCAAAGTTCATCACCCCCTCCCCCCAGTGACACACCTCCAACAAAGCCAAACCTTCTAATCCTCAAACAGGTTTTCTGTTCATAGTGTGTCTGTTGTTAATGCTTGATTTTTCCTAGAACATACTCTTCTTGTTTGAGGGAAGGAAGCAATGGCCAGAGAAACTACAAAAAAGGGAGATAAAGGTTATACTGTTGGGTGAAAAGGTTTCCAGTATACTTCTGGTTTTAAAACTTGAAGGAAAGGGTGATGAAAAGAAAAACAAAGAAGATTCAAGCAAATTGAGCAAGAGGGAACTGCATGCATCTCTTTCTGGAGAAGTAATATGGAGAATATTCTCCATATTCTGGAGAATATGGGAAAATACTAGAGTTTCTACACACAAAGTTAAATGGTGCTTCTGGGAGAATTCTGTGGGTATACAGAGGGACGGTGTTTGAGTTTCATTTAAAAAGAGAACATAGGATCACTAAGGCTTTAAGTAGTAACCCATTAATTAAATTTAAAAATAAAACCCAACAAAACAAAACAAAATTCAAAGCTCATCTGTAGACTTAAACCATTAATCATACTTCCAAGGTCCCCCAAAAATCTGTAGACTTTTGGGTTGTGTAAGGTCAAAGTTGTTTGTAGAAGACCTGAAATTAGAGCTGAACCCTCCTAATCGCATAATTATTATTCCAGGATGCTGCAGCTGTTTTCCTGTAAGCTGATTCAGATATTAATAGACTGATGTTTTCCATCCCTCAGGGAAGTTCATGGCTATGACTAGAAATCGCTCCATGGCATGGTAGAAAGGACTCAGAGAAGCCCAGTTCTCTCCTGGGTGGTTTAAATATTAATGTGCTGGCACTTCTCCAGGCTAATGGGAATCAAGCTGCTCTAGGACCCCCAGCCCCAGTTGCTGGTTAAGTGACTCTTTATAGTCCTTGAAGGCAGGATTAGAAGTTTCTAAGAGATTCTGTGTGAAACCCAAGACAGGATTAGAAGCTTCTAAGAGATTCCCTGTGAAACCCAACCACCCTTCCTTCCATCTTGTGTGATTGGCAGCATTTCCTTCTATGTCTGGACCAGTAGAGGCATCCAGTTAGTGGCTACCCCTTGCAAGCTTATATTATAAATCTGGACCTCTCACTGTAAACAATTAGTTGCTCTGTCACAGGTATACATCAAGAGGGAAATTAATTCACTGGTTTCTCTGCCAGAGTGTCCTGACCTGTTTTCTCAACCAAAGCTGTACTTTTTCAACACTTAGCTCCTTTAAATTCAAAACCCCATGAGGAAAATAAGATGAAACAATTGAACATCTGATGCTCTTACTTTCCTCTCCTACAAATGTCCCAGGGTTCAGAACACCTGGGTTGTTTCATTGGTAACTTATTTACTTTGGTATGATATTTACTGATGGAGATTTTCTTGGGGTGAGGGTGGTATCAAGTCTCATCAAGATTTTAGCCAAACTGCTTAATCAACTCAATATGGCAATTACCTCAAGTTTGGCATCTCATAAACTTTTATAAAAGAAAAGTTAGAAAGCATGGAAAAAGAACTTTGAAAATCGCTCATTTTTCATTATTAAATATGGCCATTATTAAAGTTTTAGTCATATTTTTCTCTTATTACCTAAATGCAGTTTTATGAAAATCTAAGTTTTTACAAGCATATTACATGATTCTTATTCATAGATTGCCTCTTATGTAATAAATTGTTATTTTACACACTGACAAAATATCTTTGTATGAAGGACTGTGTGTTCACATGTTATAGGTACTAAGATATGTGATATGTGTATACACGCCTCTGGAGGCCCAAGATTTACGCCAGATGTCTTCCTTGATCATGCTCCACATTATATATCGAGACAGGGTTTGTCACTTGAGCCCAGAGCTTACTGATTTGGCTAATCTGGTTAGCTAGCCTGCTCCAAGCCTCTCTTGTCTCCACCTCTGCAACTTTGGGGTAGCAAGGAAGCCACTACACCTTCCCAGCATTGACTTTGTTCCGCACACCCGCATGCCAAGTGTCCTACTCACTGGGCCATCTTCTCAGCCTCATTAATAAAATATAACATTTTGCTTTAATTGCTTTGTTAATTATATGACTTTCTTATGAGATTTTTCTTTTGTTTTATTATTTTAATACTTTCTATTATATATGAATAGGTAGATAAATATCTCTTATTAATCATAATTTTTCTGGATTTGTATTTTTAAAAAAAATCTGTGCAGCTACATAGAGATGGAAATCAATTCTATTCTTTTGTTTTAGGGCTTTGAGTTGAATAGTCACAGCTTCCAAATTTTTCTCATGATCCAAAAATTTATATGGGCAGTTCCTAACTTACGAACTTTTGAATGAGTGCTTTTGACTTTATGATTCTATGAAAGACAGAGCAGAAGCCATGCTTTAAATTGTGAATTTTGATTTTTTTCCCCCAGCTAGTAGTCTGTGGTCTGATACTCATTCCCGGTGCTGGGCTGCTTCCAACCTGTCATTTGTTCACAAAGAGAAATAGCTGATTCTCCATAGTGCACTGGGTTGCTAGCTCTGATTTCTAGTAGGGTGAGTCTACTAAATGTGACTTTGACTTGCAATGTTTTCATTTTATGATGGATTTCTAAGGGCAAATCTTCATTGTATGTTGAGAAGCATCTGTTTTTAGATTTTCAGAGTGATTCTCAAAGATTTTAATCACTATGATTTAGAAAAAAATATGTATTTCATCTTTTAAATTGCTTCTCTCTTTCCTCAAAGAAATTCTGTAATAATGTGTTTCTATATTCATCAAGTCATAGGTAATGAAGTAGGTCCTTATTCCCTATCTTCTTACAAATGGTTAAGATGAGACACTGGCTCAGACAAGGAGAGCAGCATCTGCTGCATCCAGAATCTTGGTTTTCAGATATGATCATGTGATTTATTTAATCTGTTCTTTTACACAAAACCAATTTATTTTCTAAAGTTTAAGTTAACCCATCCTTAGAGTACCTTGATTGTATATATGGTTGTGAGGATGTTTAAAATGAGATACCAGTGTTGTCAAACACACTTCCCAGAGAAAGATGGAAAATAATCCCAACACTTAAAAGCACTTTAAATTGAGCAAGAAAGGAACCCTCGATGAGATGGATCAGTGAATAAAGGCACCTGTCATCAAGACTGACAACTTGAGTTCAAGCCTCAGGACCTGCGTGGTGGAAGGAGAGACCCAACTCCTCTCCACATACACTGTTGAGTACACATGTGTATGTATATGCACACACATCCATATGTATATGCACACACACATAAATCAGTAAAGAGATAGGTAGATAAATAAGTAAATATAAAAAGAAGAGCACTCTTTGAGCCCCCAAGATAAACAGGTTTGGAGTAATTTCTATGAATAATACTGATGAAACTGAGGATTTTATGACTTGTCAAAGTGCTTTCTTCTGATGAATTTTGGGCCATACTGTTATGAAAATTGAGTCATGAAAGCCAGTAAAGAACACACAAGAATGAATAATAATAGTTGTATTTCTATTAAATAGATTAAAACATAGGAACTAGTTTGTGGAATGAAGTATAGGAGTTTGGAACCTCGAGCCAGAAATCATGAAAACACAGGCTTTTTGCTTTTCTTATTTTATACCCTGCTAAACTAACTTGGGAGGCTTTGAAACATAAAACAACTTAAGAAAGTGGGTTTATTATAAAAGTGTTCTTCGGTTTGAATTATTTTGTTGTTCTTTTTAAAATTTGTGTACAACTTAATCTGAAGTGTGATATCAAGACATGGGACCTAAAATGTGATGCTCAAGATAGATTAGTGACATTGTAAAAATATTAGGAAATTGGTTATAACCAGAGGTTCTACCTCTGGCTCAGCTGCTCTGTAATAAGCAGATGTTATTAGTTTGGAGAAACAGCATTTGTCTTGGAAGTAGAGACTGAATTACCAGACACCAAACATGCTTTTAGCTTGATCTTGGATTTTTAATCCTCAAGAACTATATAGAAAATACGTCTTTTTTTTAAATTAAATTTTTATTTTTTATATTAATTTCAGCTTATGAAAATCTTAATCCCTTTGTTCTTTAGAAGACTTAGGGTAACCATATTTAAATGAACTTTTATCCCTAAAGCTGTGAAACCTTATACAGCCTAAAATTATTAAATGGCTAAGCATTTAAAGAAGTGGTGGTGAAATTTGTGTTGTCAGATTTGTTCCTCATTCTATCCCTCTTCTACAGGCCTGTCAAAAGGCCTGTTTGCTTAATGTGTATGCTAATTAAGACAGACATCTGAAATTTGACCTTTTTTTTGCTATAAATACATACTATTGGAATAAGTTCAATTTTTAAAATATCAATACAAAGAAGATAATTTTAAAATTTAGTGGCTAGGAATTATAGCATGCACATTAAATCAGATTGTATCTAATCTTTCCAAAATTCTAGAACATGGGAAATTCATTAATAATATTATCTTATAATTTGTCTTTCAAGATCAAGCAATAGCATAATTATGCAAGAAATAGAATCATATGGTTGAAAATCTTTTGATATATTTAAGCATTCTGTATCAATCAACTGAGTTTGAAAAGGTGTATTATCATAAACAATCATAAGTTTATTTAATATGCACACATTTGCACGTTTGTGTGTGTGTTTTAGTGTGTTTGGTGTGAGTGTGGGTTGGTAGTGTTACATTGAAGGCCAGAGATCAGTCTTAGATGCTATTTGTTAGGAACAGGTCTACCTTATTCTTTGAAAAAGAATCTCTCACTGGGATATCAGACTAGGCTGGCTGGCCAGTGAGCACCAGAGACCTGCCTGTCTTCGCCTATCTTGCTCTAGGATTTTAAGCATAGTCTCTCATGCATGATACTTTTTACATGAGTACTGGAGGTTAAACTCAGGTTCTCATTCTTCTATAGGAAATACTTTACCCACTGAGCTGTCTCCCTAGCCCTAGAGGAATAATTATTCAACTAAGGGCAAAAGACGTTGATATGTTTATTATTGCAGATTTGATTCTCAACAATATTAGTTTTGCATAAAAAACTATTATAGCCTCCTGGAGAACCTTTTAACATTAGACAATCATCTTGGAAACAGCACTAGCCTAGAAATTAAATCAGGGAGGACTGGGTTTTAACTTTCCTTAGATCATTCACTAATTCCTTTGGGTCTCAGTTTTCATATTTGGAGGCTGAATACAGTGGTATATTCTTACCTATTAAGAGTTTGAGATAAAATGAAATCATCGTACTAAATGACTGCGAAGTCTGTAAATGTCACAAAATTATGAAATACAGCTATTAATCATAGGGTCCCAAGACAGAGTAGGTTGGAAGAAATCATTCTTTACCAAGAGAAAACAAAACAACAGGTCGATCCAACCTGCATGTTCCCACGTGTGAGAACAGCACTTATAGTTCTTGTGAGGAAAAATAATTGATTTAACGAGGCACATTTCCAATTCTGTCCCATATTGGCCATTGTGTCCATTCTGAGTCTACCAGAAATATGAAGTTAAGTAGTTATCCAGAGAGAAAGCAATCAGAGTTTTTCCACACATTTAAAAATAGTAAAGAAACATAAAACCCAGGGATATAAATAAAACGTGGAAGATGGGAAAGAACTCTATTTTCTGCTAAATAGTGCACACAATCTCTTTGAAAAGTGTGTGTCTGGGAGGGCAGGGAAGAGGGAGACAATGAAGGGAGAAATAAGAGCACACTGGCTTTTGATTGCTAGGGATAAAGTGGAGCTATTTAATCGCTAGATTGACCTCACACTGTGTACGTCTATTGTGCTGTGCTTGAACCTAAGAGCCAGTGCTGTGGTGTCTGTTAATTTCAGCACAGTGTGAAATCCCCCCCTTACTTAGAGGGAATAGTTAGTTCAATTGATGCACATTTCACTGAATCCACAAATCAATAAACCACTCGGAAAGAAGTAAAGTGTGAATCTTCCTGCATGGTCTCCTGATAGGAGAGACAAAGAAAGGCAATAAAATCTGAAATCCCCAACTGGGAGTTAAGCCTGTTTTCACTTGTCTGGCTCAGCAGATGACGTCATTTAATGATGGCTGATGAATGTTATCTCTATGACTCCTCTACTGTAGGCCTTTCACTCTTCAGCTGGGCATCTGAGGACTGGTTTACAATTCCATGTTCTTTCTTAAGAGCTAGTGGAGCATAGAGTTTTACTTGTAGGGGACAAGGCAGGTGGACTCCATCCAGATGTGGGTTTTGAAATATAAGCAGTCTGTTGGGTAGGGCGTTGGATCACATATGATGCTGACCTTTGGGCATAGCCTAAACCACAAACAGTCTCCAATTGGTAAGAGGGCACAGAACTGGGGGGACAAGACAGAATTTCACAATTAGAGTACAAGGTAGTAGTCAGCTTTCTCACATAGGGATTTTGATTGGAAATGGCAGAAACATATGCTGCCTATTGGAAGTAAGAAAAGGTTTCCTGCAAGGCTACTGGGGACTTGAGTAGATGGACTAGCGCATCAAAAACATTGTTTGAAAAAAAAATTCAGGAACAATTCCACACATAAAAACCCTCACTGGACTAAAAACCTAAATATGCAACATGAAACTATAAGATATTAGATGGTATAGCAGTAAAATATCTTTATGAAATCACAATTGGGAAGGATTTCCTCACCAGACACCCAAAACATCATCCATAAAGAAAAAGTCATATTTTTCTATTAACAAATTAAAAGAAAAAAAAATTCCACGTTCAAAGAATTCTAAATTGAATGAAATAGCAGAGTAGGAAACACTATTTGATACACTTCAAAACCAATGGCTGAGACCCAGTATGTACAAGGAGCCGCTACAACTGTGAAATATATTAAAGAATTTATATAATGCATTAAATATGTTCATGTAAGTACTTAATAGGCATTTGACAAAAGAGGAAACTGAAAGGAAGATAAATAAATGAAGGTGTCCAATCTCACTGGCATTAAAGTAGAATCAAACCACAATGATTAACCAATGACCTCTCATGAGGCTGACGGATGTAATAAATGAGGTACTGTGGAGAAGAGGTAAGGATGTGGAATTAGAGGTCCCCAGTCCACAGCTGTAAAGCACAATTTTGTACATAAGTGAGATGAACTGTTTGCCTGTGTCTTCCGAACATTGAACACAAACACTTATGACCCAGAAATTCCAGTTATAGGCATTAATTACTAACAGGATGGATCCATAACAGTAGGTTTAGAATAGATTATGATGTCATAAAAGTTGTTGCAAAGGAAGATACTTGCAATGGCTACCATTCCCAAAAGATCTCAAAAGAATGTAATTCTCACAGCTTCCTTCTAGGGAACAACCCTGAAAGGCAGACTCTGGTACTAGAGATGTGAAGTCTCACTTATCACACCTAGGTAGTGGTCACACAGTCACGTAGCTTTTATTAATTATTTATTTATGTTTCTTAAAAGACATTTTTTTTAAATCAATGCCGGTCTCTCTTCCCT
Source organism: Psammomys obesus (assembly GCF_907164565.1). NCBI lineage: Eukaryota > Metazoa > Chordata > Mammalia > Rodentia > Muridae > Psammomys > Psammomys obesus. The sequence goes on along the minus strand of NW_026596134.1, from coordinate 19,013,223 downwards.
ATTAATATTATATTTGCCCCAAATCCTAATTGCATTTACTTTAGAGATCATGTGTGCGCACAAGTGTGCTCGCTCATGTGCATGCTCGAATAAGTGCATGTACACATCTGTATGTGGGCGTCCATGCCTGTTTTTGCATGGAGACCTCACAAGAGTATGGGAAACCTCAGGTCTGGAGTTATGGATGTTAGCAGGACATGTGGCTTGTCATGTTGGTGCTGGGATCCAAACTAAGTCCCTGTAATTGCACAGCACAGTGAGCACTAAACACTGATCCGTCTGATCAGCACTCGGTTGCCTCTTTGGGCTACACATTATCCTTCTTGGAGTGCTCATTTGGAGTAATTACTGCAGAGAGGATCTCCAGCACATGTGCAGGCTCCTGAGCAACATGCACATATCTCTCAGAGCCGGAAGTGAGACTCTGTGACAGGGTTTGTAATTCTAGGGCTTAGAGCTTTTTAACATAGCCCATCATGCCAGAACCTTGGCTTACAGCCCCACAGCACCAGCTTGTGGGCTGTGCTCCGAGGAAGGTCACTCAACGAATCTGTGTAGCTTCTTTCTAAGCCCTGCAGTTGCAGCTCTGTAATGTAGCATCCCAACAGCAGAACTTGCTAAATCAACCTTTATTTTCTCATGGCATTTTCAGATGACCGTGATTCAAACCTTACTGTTGACCAAGATCAGTTGAAATGCCAGGGTCGAGATAACATCAGTCAAACATCTTTTAGGTTGGCAGGGTCCAGAACACTTAGTCTTGGGGAAGTTGGATTCTGACATCTGATTTTGGGTTTCCTCCTACTGCTGAGAGTATGTCATTGTTTGGACATAGTACACACACAAGTGTGTGTGTGTATCTGTATATGTGTGTAGTGTGTCTTTATGTGTATGTGTGTGTCATATGTATACACACACACACACACACACACATATATATATATGTTTTTTCCTTCTGTATACATTTTTTCATGATAAAAAATGCAAGGAATATGTTGGCATCTAGAGAATATTTTAAGGCTGCAGTCATGCCTTTACCACAATAAGAAACCAACAAAAGCAGAGCCTGGCTCTTCTAATGCTATATGTACTCTTCCTCATATACTCTTGACTCCAAGTCCCAGGATGGAGGAAAATTAACAGAACATTTTTGTGTCGAAGAAAACTGGGAAACAATAAATAGGAAGAATTCCTTACTCTTTTACCGTCCTTAGAAGCAGGGCATAAAGAGGGACAGATTTCAGTGTAGTGATTTCTACAAACACATCTTACCATTACCATACTCAAGGTCCTTCATGCATTTCTTAGTCATTTTCCTACAGTGTGGCATCCTTTGAAACTTAAGCTGTCTTTTCTTTAGTAAAATGAGATTTAAACCCCAGGGGTCTAACCATTATTTAAATTTTGTTTCTTTTCTATGAACTCTCATGCACCTACATATTCATAAAGATGGTCAGTCATTTCTCCTGTTAAATTGTATTTTGTTAGCTCAATTTGCCAGCCCTCAGGAGGAAAACTCAGAAGGTACAGGAAAAAGTCACAAATTTATTGAGCAAACAAAGGAATGTTGAAATGAATTGCCAAGGGATAGAAAGCCTATTTCTTTTCTCTAGAGAGTAAAGAGTCAATTAAATCTATGAGAGCAGACAGACTACATGCCTATCAGTTACTCATAACTTGAAAGGGTCAATAAAATAGCTCCAAGCCAATAAAAGCATAGAATCTAAAACATAGAAAGACACGCTGTATGCAGAGGCTACAGTTGTCTACAGGAACTTATTTATTTTTCTATAACATGCAAAATATCTTATACTTTTCATATATATATATATATGTATATATATATATATATATATATATATATATATATATATATATATTGCTTCAAGCATTTAGCAAGCTCATTATTTACTAGGGTTTTATTCCTAGAAAACCTTGGTGTTCTGAAGGTCAGTGCTTCAGAGGTCTGAGGGTTTTTGGAAGGGCAATTGGAGAAACCCTTAGGGCTACTTGAGATTGGATTTTAGGTGTTAGATTTTGAGAACTGGAAAATCAATTACTATGCCAGCTTCCTGGATGTCAAGATTGGCCACTGTTTCACACAATGCCTGCCAGGTAATAAAGCAGTCAACACTGTTCCCATTCAATAATCTTTCATAGCAACTGTCCAGTTTGACGACTCCCCTTTCAATGAAATCTCTGTGTATGGTACCTATGCTTGAGGTCTTTAGAATTAAGGAACATTTGTCTTTCATATTCTCACAATGCCTATCTGTCCAAATTATTCCCAGGGTGTTATTTACTGTTTACGCTGTTACTGAGGAAAAATGAGGCAGTCAATCTTTATTATATTTAGATTTTATATTTGCAAAATTGTCTGTCTTTTATATCTTTTGTGCTATTATAACAAAATTACATAGATTGGGTGATGAATAACTGACATAAATAATTTTTATTTAATTTTTCTCTTTGACACTTTTGTATATTTGTATAGTTCATTTGGTTACTGTTACCTCTCTGAGTCCCCCCGCCCCCAGCAAGTTTTATCCTATACCGCACGTTCTTTTCCTCCATTCATGTCTCTTTGTGTAGTTTGTGACTGGCTGAATTTCACGAAGGCTATCTATTTGACTATGAGTTCAGCGTGGTCATCAGTGGGCACATAGTTACAGACCGTGGCTATCCTTCTCTCAGCATCTCCCTAATGAAAATGGTGTCTACTGAAGTTCTGTAGGTGGCAAGTCCAAGATCATAGTGTTTGCATGTTCAGTGGAGGATATTCTTTACTTCCAGGATGGCACCTGGTTTTTACTTTTTTTTGTTTGATTAAGATTTTTTTTCTGTATACGAGTTTTTTCTGTATACAAGTTTTCATGCACACCAGAAGAGAGACTACAGATTTCAATACACATAGTTGTGAGCCACCATATGGTTGCTGGGAATTGAACTAAGGACCTCTGGAAGAGTAGTCAGTGCTCTTAACCTCTGAGCCCTCTCCTCAGCCTCCGGCACCTGGTTTTTACATCTTCTTTGATGGACAAATTCTATGTCCCAACACAGGGGAAGAGCAACATAGAATGAATGAATGTTGAGTACCTTCATGGGTGGAATAAGTCCCCTAGTTACAGCAATGAAGTCTTCCCTTATCCTCTAACTACCTTCAATAAGATCTGCCTCTTAATTCTACTGTATCAGTCATTCATGCCCTTACACAAATTTTGAGGAACAGATTGTACTATTTTGCTCCTGCCTCCTCATATATTATCCTTCCATGCAAAGCATATTTTATTCAACCTGACCTCAAAGTCTTATACTGCTCCAACACCATCTCAAAAGTTTGAAGTCCAGAATCTCATGTATGGCAACTATAACTGACACCTTCCAGTACTTTCCACTTTGAGGAAAACTTCCTGTTTCCAGCTGTGAACATACATATTCAAATAAATTTTAGTTTCCAAAATGCAATGGTAGGGTTGATTGAGGATGGATATGATCATTCTATAGGGGAATGTGGAAAATCACAAGAAAGTGTAAAAGAAGAAATGTAAAATCCAAGAAGGCAAACAGGATTAAAATGTGGGCCCTGAGAAGATTTTAGCTCATGTTCTTTCTTTTGGACACGGTGATTGAAATGAGCCCTCAAGGTTCTGGATGGGTAGCTACTTATGACTTTCCTGTGCACAGCTAACTCTACAGCTGTCAGGGACTGGAACTTAGAGGCCTAAAGAGCTGCGATTGACTGCTTGAGTCTCTTGGTTATGATAATTTTTCAGGTTTCACTACTCTCTATGGCTCCAATTGATACGTAGATATTTTTTGTTTCAGTTCACATACTATACACAGGTGTCCTTGTGGTTTATTTAGTATTGTTTCTGTTGCACCTTTTATTGCACAGGACATTGGTGATTTTTCCGTTGGAAAAACTCCCACATTAAGTATTGCTGTTCTAAGTGTGGGGAGGCTGAAATGTGTCCTGTAGTGGAAAACGTGTGTTAAGCTTTGTTCAAACAGGGGTTATAATGCAGTTGTCCATGGGAGTTCAATGGTAATAAATCAACTATATATATTAAATAAAACGTCCTGATTCAGAGCTATATATAATGGAAAAGTTTGTATTGATCATTTGACAAAAAGTGCTTGCAGGAGTCTACCCCTCTATTTCCCTTAGGGGCAATGATTCAGTATTTCCTAATTCCATTCTTGTGGTGACTTTATAGAACCTATGCACTGTGAATAATGAAAATCGACAGTATCTATTTCACGGTGTTGACACGCACAAACTGATGAGTTTTCTTCCCGGTAACCATTGCCATCCTTGTCTTGATTTTCTTCCTGCGGTTGGGATTTCCATTATTTGGTTTATTTGGAGAGATTTGTCAGTGTCTTCAGGTCTTGATTGAAGTAGGAGATCAGTGTTCTTTGGTGGACTTTCTGTTTCTTCTTTTGGAAAAGAATAGACTGCCTTCACCTTCAGGGTTGTTTTCAATTGTTAGTGAATTAATTGCTAGACCACTTCACCCTCAGCAGTTTGCAGAATTTCAAGTGGAATCCCATTCATTTGGTTTCCACTGTCCTTCTAAACAGCTGATTAACCTGTTCATTGACACTTTGGCCCTTGTACTATTTTGTGAATTTCTGGAAAATTATTAAAACATACATGAGTGCTGAACAGTACTTATTTACTTTATCATTACAGACTGTTTTTTTCTGTGAGTCATAACATACCCTCTCTCAAAAACATGAACTAATTGGGGTTATCTAGGAACCAGGAACAAGAAATAAGGGAAAGAAGGCACAGGGACGATATTATAGCAGGAAGCTTGTTAAATACCATTGCCCAGAACAGCTTTAGTTATAACAATTGCTCCTGCTGTTTGCAACCAGGCGCTCAGAAGCTGACACAAGCTGATAAGAGGTTATTGTTGTAACAACACATTTTACTCTCACTATGACAGCAAAATACAAGATAGATCATAGGTGGAAAGCAAGAGTAAACTGTGGAGATGTATTGAGCTAGGTGCCTGCCTGCCCTTAGGCAACCACAGTGTTGTTCTGTGTCAGCCTTCCTTTGAACTTTCACTTTTTCTTCTTCTCCAGGTACCAATAAATGATTTGGCCTTGCTCCTCAGGAAATGAAGTTTATTTCTCGTCTTCGTGACTTTCATACAAACCTCTTTAATTTTCTGTCCTATGGCATGTTTATTTGAAAAAAAATATTTTGGGCCAGGTGGTGGGACACACCTGTATTTCCAGTACACAGGAAGCAGAGGCAGGCATATCTCTGAGTTTGAGGCCATCCTGGTCTATAGGATGAGTTCTAGGATAGCCAGGCCTACACAGAGAAACCCTATCCTGAAAAACCAAAACCAACTAAACCAGCAAACAACCCCCCCAAAAAAACCAAGAACCCCAAACCAAACCAAACAACAAAACTGTATTTTGTACTTCAGCATGAGAGAACGCCCCTTGAGCATGTGTATGTGTATGGAGACAGAAGGGCCAATGTTTTGTAGAAAGTGAAATAATTTCATATAGTCAATACTGGCTTGGGACAAATGAAACACAGAACCATTGATCTTTGTAGAATTAGGGTAAAAGGTCCATTTTTTTTTCTACTAGCAGGATAAATTTGAATAGTTTTTATAGACCATTAATGTCTGCTTCCTTTCCCCATGTATTTGAGTTATCCAAGAGTGTGGGCTTTTATGCAGTGATGTTTTTAGCTCTGCTGTTTCAGGGCAAAAGCCAGCATAGGTCATACATTATGGACTGTATCAAGAGACATTATACATTCAATTAAACTTTAGGTTCAGCCGCAGGTTTCAGGCCTGATTGAACCACTGTGTTATTATTTGTTGACCTTGATCTATAAAATGGGAATACCAATTATATCCAACTCCTTATTTGTTGTGGAGATTATAGGAAATGATAACTACTTAGCATATATCTGAGGCCTGCTCTACAGAGGGTAGTGTACATTTGGTACTGTAAATTAGGTCAAAAGCACGTGCATGGACACGTCGTAGGTTCTGATGGGGCAACTCCTGTAGTTTTCTTAAGTGCGCATGATGTGCTTGCCAAAGAATAGTGATGGTTTCACCTTTGACCAAATAAATTTCTGTCTTCAGTGGGCAGTAAGGACTGCAAAGACTTACAACTTTAACTGGCCAATGTGCTAAGAATAAGTGACCATGAAATTCTCATCCATAAGTGGGACATAAATACTATTCAACCACCTCAGCACTCAGGGAAACCCATGGAAGAAGGAAATGAGAAGAATGAAAGCACTTGAAGAAGGAGGAAGAGAGATGTGGAATTCTGTCTTCCAGGCATGGTATGATTGTTGCATTGTCCAACTTTTTTTTTTTTTTTTGCCTGTTTTTTTTTTTATTTTTTTATTTTTTTTTTTTGCACTTATTTTTTTATTTTTTTTATTTTTTCTTTTTAGTTACATTTTGTTAACTCTGTGTCCCAGCTGTATCCCGCTCCCTCATTCCCTCCCCAACCCCACACTCCCTCCCTGGTCTCCTCCCTGCCCCTTTCCAAGTCCCCTGATAGGGGAGGACCTCCTCCCCTTTCATCTGTCCCTGTTTTATCAGGTATTTTCAGGGCTGGCTGCAAAGTCCTCCTCTGTGGCCTAACAGACTGCTCCTCCCCTGGGGGGAGGTGTCAAACAGCCTGCCCTTGAGATCCTGTTAGAAATAGTCCGTGTCCCCCTTACTTTGGAAAACTACTTGGTTACTGAGCTACCACAGGCCACATCCGAGCAGAAGTTCTAGGTTATATCCATAGATGGTCCTTGGTTGAGTTTCAGTCTCAGAAAAGACCCTGTGCCCAGATATATTTGGTCCTTGTAGAGCTCCTATCCTTTCCATATCATACTAACTTCCCTTCTTTCATATGATTCCCTGCACTCTGCCGAGGGTTTGGTTATGAGTCTTAGTGTCTGCTTTGAAACACTGCTAGGTAGAGTCTTTCAGATGCCTTTTGCTCAAGTACACAACAAGGACATTTGTTCAACCATGTTCGTAGCAGCTTTATTTGTAATAGCCAGAACTTGGAAACAACCCAGATGTCCATCAACGGAGGAATGGATACAGAAATTGTGGTATTTTTACACAATGGAATACTACTCAGCAATCAAAAAGGAGGAAATCATGAAATTTGCAGGCAAGTGGTGGGATCTAGAAAAGATCATCCTGAGTGAAGTATCCCAGAAGGAGAAAGACAAACTTGGTATATACTCGCTTATATAGACCTACAAGACATGATAAACATAATGAAATCTACACACCTAAAGAAGATAATCAAGAAAGTGGACACAGGCGAAGGTGATTAATCCTCATTTAGAAAGACAAATGGGATGTGCCTTGAACTTATGACAGGAGCATTGTCCAACTTATGATAGCTGTGGTTGACTGCAAAACAAACAAACAAACAAAAACAAAAAACAAAACCTGTACAAGAATGGGTATCTCACCATACTCTCTTAGAGAAGGGAGGGCTTATGGTGCACAACTCTAAGGATTTTTACACAATCATGTTTAATGATGGAGGGGGAGATATGTTCCTCAGCTGCTACATGCACAGAGGTGCCTGTGCATCTTTAAGAAAGAGCTTTACTACCTCAAATATGCGATCTTAATAAAAATCATTGATTCCTTAAAAGAAAAGAAAGAACAGTTAGGAAAAGGAAGGGAGAAGTGATAATATCACAAGAGAGGGTAACAGAGGGTGGGTATGATTGAAATGCATTGTGTCACATATGAACACATAAAAATGACATGAAGAAATCTATTATTACATATAATTAGCACATGCTAATAGAAAATACTTACTGTAACACTTGGCTTATAAGAAGTAACTTTTGTTTAAGAGATAATGATAGATAAAATTATGATTTTCATGTAGATACCAAAGGAACATCTGTTTGATATTTTACTTACCTTTTATTAAGGAGGAAATTGGGCAGATTTTATAATGGACTCCAAAGAGACATTGCAAAGAACCATAAATATCAGAGATTTATGAATCAGAAACAATGAAATTTATTTGCAAAATGACACAGAGCTGGCATTTTATTTTATGTTCACAGTCAAATCTTTCCCATCATGATGTAATTTCGTCCAATTTACAGAGTTGAAAAAAATCCCAAAAGCCAAGAAAAATGAGAATCCAATCCAGAATAATATGCTACAAAGAAAACATAAATTTTCTACTGAAGAGATCAAGTACTCATTTTTGTTCTCCCCTTGGTTGGGCCTGGATTTTGGAGGGGTCCTTGAGCTGGGCTTCTGGATGGAGATTAGGGCTTTTGTTTCTCTCAAGGGCAGCTAGAGCACTTTGGAGCAAGGCCCATGTGCTAGGTTAGGGTGTGGAAAATATTTTCCACAGAGTGTTACAGTTTAACTCTTTTAGCATGAGATTGCTCGTGGCAATGGAAGCTTGGGTGTTCCAAAGCCTATGGCAATATCAACATGTTACAGTTCTTGGTGCAGAAGTGATGGTGGAAGTTCACGTGCCTGGTTGGCTTGCAGCCAAGGCAGAAACCTAGCAAGACCCAGCAACTCAAAGCTGGTGGGGGATGAATAACAAATATCAGGCGGTCATGGTGGAAGGCTGATGCAGCAGCCTGTATCCCCAGCACTTTTATTTGAAATCGGGGATTTAAAAACCTTGGGCGGTGGGAGGGATTTTGAGGGTGAACGTGTGTGATTTGCTGGGGTCAGGGATACTTGATTTGCATGTAGTGGTACAATGCCTCATTTTCCATGCAGTAGCATGATCCTATCACGAGAAGAATACTGTACTTAATTATCCTAAGTACAATTGAATGTCATTGCTTAAGACTAATATCCTTAGCAGGGTGGGGGCATTTCTAGAATGGATAACTAGCTGAACATTTTTTTTTAAGGGTCTGGCCAGTAATCTGCCCTGAGGGCTATGTGACACTCCTTACAAGACCTGGGGTCACCCAGGTCAGGGGAGGCTTAGAGCTTCACTTAGAAAAGGGAATTTATTGTCATAGACCAAGGGCAAGTAAGTGGCTATCCAGAGATGTCAGACTTCAACCTTATCCAGCAGAGCCCCACAACTCAGACTTGTTAGCACAGGTTTGGACACACATCAAACCTTAGCTGTTAGAGGTGCTGAGATGCAACCTGACTTGAGACGCTGAGAAGGACTTCTGTGTTTTTGGGGGACTCAAATGAACTGAACTTTTCTAAGCAAGAAGCTCTTGATTTTTCTCTTTCCTCTGAGGATTTTCTCACCTAAAGAAATGTAATCTAATTTTTGGCTACACTTTGCCTTTTATGAAAGTTCCATTGACTTCATGACTGAGAAGGCACCAATCTTAGGCTCTGTGAATGCATGGGAAGAGGCAGAGAGTTTAAAATTATGACAGCTCTACTATCACTAGAGATTTCTTACTGGCTGGCTGTGAATCAGTCAGGTGTCTATAGTAGAATACCATGGACCAGGAGACATGAAAGCAAGGGAAAGTTATTCCTAACAGTCTTGGATACTGAATTTACAGTATCTAGCTGTCAGAAGGCATGGTGTCTGGCAAACATTTACTTCCTAGTTTGTAGAGACAGTATTTCCAGTAAGGCAGAGGATCTCTTTTAACACTAGTTTCTTATGTATTTGTCCACAAGAATTTTCAATATAACTTAAGTATCAATATTTGAACTTTTAAAGGAAAAATATACTTATTACATCTGTTCCTAGTACTGATTTTTTTCTCTGTGGATGACAACAAATATGGATGTCAGTTGTTTTTTTTTTGTTGTTGTTGTTGTTGTTTTGTTTTGTTTTTTGTTTTTTTCTTTTTGTTATTATTTTAAAATTTTGGCCATTTATTTTGTTAAATAGCTTGTTAATCTCTTTGTTTTATTGGCTGTTTAGAACCTATGATTTTACATGCCACCTTTGATATCATGATAGCTATCATGTTATTGAGATAAATAAAAACCCATTATATCCATTCTACTAATTTATAATTTGTACAGAGATTGGTAAATGGAAGTCCTTCTTATCATGATCATCATTAGAAGTAGGAGAAGATAATTCACAGGCGTGAATGGGTATTTTGTAAATAAATTCCTGCCTCTGTTAACTGCTTTGCTTGCAACACTGTCAACTTCAACACAAACCTACACATATCTGGAAAGGAGAACTTTGCCTGAGAAAATGCCTTCCTGAGATGGGCCTGTCTGTGGGGTATGCTTTGATTAATAGTTCATATAGGAGGCCTGTCCACTGTGGGTGGTGCTAATCCTGGGCAGGAAGTCCTGTGTTAAATAAGAACACAGGCTGAGCAAGCCATAGGGATCAAGACTCCTCAATAGCCTCTCCTTCAGCTTCTGACTCCGGGTTCCTGCCCTAATAGAATTCCTGCCCCGACTTCCCTCAATGATGGAATGTGTAAGATGAAATATACCATTTACTCCAAGTTTCTTTGCTTATGTTTTTTTTTTTTTTTTTTTTTTTTATCACAGCTATAGAAACCTAGCTAAGACAACTTCCATTTGGTTTCTTTTTTTTAATTTTAATTTTTTTTAATATTAGTTACAGTTAACTTTGTATTTCTGCTGTATCCCATTCCCTTTTTCCCTCCCAATCCTACCCTCCCACTCTCATTTCCTCCCTGCCCCTTTCCAAGTCCACTGATAAGGGAAAACCTCCTCCCCTTCCATCTGATACTGGTTTATTAGGTGTCTTCAGGACTGGCTGCAAAGTCCTCCTCTGTGGCCTAGGAGGGCTGCTTCTCCCGGAAATGGGGGGAAGTCAAAGAGCCCACCATCGAGTTCATGTCAGAAACAGTCCTTGTTTCCCTTATTAGGGTACCCACTTGGATACTGAGCTACCAAAGACTACATCTGAACAAGGGCTCTAGGTTGAATCCATACATGGTCCTTGTTTGGAGAAACAGTCTCATAAAAGACTCCTGTGCCCAGATATATTCGGTCCTTGTGGAACTCCTGTCCTCTCCAGGTTGTATTAACTCCCCCCCCCCTTTTTGGTTCCCTGCATTCTGCCGGAGGTTTGGTTATGAGTCTTAATATCTGTTTTGATATACTGCTAGGTAGAGTCTTTCAGAGGCCCTCTGCGGTAGGCTCCTGTCCTGTTACTTGTTTGCTCCTACATCCAATGTCCATCCCATTTGTCTTTCTAAGTGAGGATTGATCATCGTACCCTGTGTCCTCTTTCTTTTTTATCTTCTTTAGGTGTATAGATTTCAGTATATTTATCCTATCTTACAGGACTATATAAGTGAGTATATACCATGTGTGTCTTTCTCCTTTCGGGATACCTCACTCAGGATGATCGTTTCGGTGGGAACTAGAAACGACTTCTATGTTTCTTAACCAGTTATTATTTCCCCACTTATCAGTTTTTAAAACCTCTTTTATTCTATAGCATGTGTGCATATTTGTATTGTGTGTATGTATATGCGGGTGGGGGGCTTGTGGGTATGCGGGTGGGTAAGTATATGTGGGTGTCAGTGATAGATGTTAGATGCTTTCATCAATTTCTCCCCACCTTATTATTATTGTTGTTGTTATTAAAGACAGATTTCACTGTGTAGCTTTGGCTGTTCTAGAACCAGACTGTCCTATAGATCAGGCTGACGGCCTCCGCCTTCCAAGTGCTGGGATTAAAGCTGTGTGCCACCACCACCCTGTCTACTTTATATTTTTTGAAATTGAATTTCTCACAGAACACAGAGCTCGCTAATTTGACTAAGCTAGTCAGCTAGACCATAGTTGTGATATTAATGTCTATGCCTTCTTATTGCTAAGAATATAGGCATGCAGCAACACTTACACTTTTTAATTTTTTTAAATTAATTTATTGTTTTATTAATTACAGTTTATTCACTTTGTATCCCAGCTCTAGCCCCCTCCCTAGTCTCCTACCAATCCTACCCTCCCTACCTTGTTTCCTCCCATGCCCCTTCCCAAGTCCACTGATAGGGGAGGTCCTCCAAACCTTCCCTCTGATCCTAGTTTATCAGTTCTCATCTGGACTGGCTGCATTGTCTTCTGTGGCCTGGTAAGGCTGCACCCCCTTGAGGGGAGGGTGATCAAAGAGCAGGCCACTAAGTTCATGTCAGAGGCAGTCCCTCTTCCCATTACTAGGGAAACTACTTGGACACTGAGCTGCTACAGCCTACATCTGTGCAGGGGTTCTAGGTTATCTCCCTGAATGGTCCTTGGTTGGAGTGTCAGTCTCAGAAAGGTTCCCTGTACTCAGATTTTTTTTTCTCTCCTTGTGGAGTTTCTGTCTCTTCTAGATCTTTCTATCTCTCCCTTCTTTCATAAGATTCCCTGCCTCTGCTCAAAGTTTGGCAATGAGTTTCAGCCTCTGCTTATTTCAGTTCTGAATAAAGACAGATGACACAATGCTCATTAGATATGTTACATAAAATCCAGGCTCACTCCATATTTACCAGCTTTCTGACCTAGAACAAGTTACTCAAAATTCCTAGACCTCATTTTCTTAATCAATATGAAAGTGAGAACCACTTTATGAATTTCTTTTATATGAATTTCTTGAATATGCTAATATATGTAAAGTAATTAGCTCATACTTGATGTTCAATGCTTATGGACAGTTTGCCAACAGTTAAAGCAAGGAATGCCTTATAAAGATTAATTTCCCTTACCGAAAATATGTTAAGAAAAATACTGTCTATTTAGGAAGAAAACTCTTCATCGAACAATTTTGATTATAAATTTCACCTTTTTACACTTAACTCATTAGACTTTCAGTGCCTTTGATCCATGGTTGTATATACATATTTTCCATTTTCTTCTTAAGATTCTATCAGGATTGGCTAAATTTTGCAGCAGACACAACTTTCCAATCTTAACACAGTGAAAGTTTTATTTTCATTCAAATTATATTTCCATGTTCAACAAGAGTTGTTTGCACAGTGAAAGTGGTACACATTTCAGGTTATTGCCTGACCCTGGTTGACGAAGAAGCCACCCATTGAACCTTGTTCCAGTGGGCAGTGAACACTCTAAAATAATACTTACTCAACTGTCTATGAAGCAGCACTGATTTTTATGTATATTATTTATAACTTACCATTTTCTCTATACATGAAAAGTATCATTAAATGACAAATCACATGCACATACAACCTAACAATGTTAGATAACTGTGAACATTTCTAAATGCTTGGGCTTACCTTTGTCTGTCTTGTCACGATTTGGGGAAAAAGTAGTTCATACACAGTCTCTAGTTCGGAATAGTATTGATTTAGCACTGGTAATTTAATACTCTGACACAGATGTTGATGTGTGTTGTTTCTTCTCATTTTCATAGACTGGAACTAGTCATATATGCCCTCTTTTAATGATAAACAAGCCAGAGAGTTCACTTCTGTTGGGTGCTCTCAAGGGACGTGTGGCTGAAGGAAATAGTTAACATGTATCCTCTACATTGATCAATAGTCTCTTTTTAATATAAAATACGGAGTTTTGGTTTGGCATCCACTTGGAGAACTGGTACAGTAGCTCTTCCCTAATAGCTTAGTTATTTCACTTCTTCATGAAAACTGTTGTTTTAGGTGAAAAGATTAAAGTTACCTCATAGGTCATGAATGAAACTATATAACCTTGTGTAATTTTTTGTAATACTGTGCCTTTATAGCGTTTAACAAATTTGAAGACAAGATCAAATATGAAAAGGTTTTATTAGAAATTACTTGTGAAAAAGGAAACAAAACAAGGAGTTTGAAAGATCCATAAGATCGTAATGTAAATTCAATTCCAGGAGAAGTAGAAAGAAAAAGTTGAGCTGAGGTATCGTGGGTGGTCACATAATCTAGAAAAGATTCAGTAAGGTTGTTGGTAGACTCTGAGCCAATGTTGGATGACAATGGAATGGTACATTTCACAGAATGCATCTGATTTTCCCACATTTGTTTTCAGTCATTATTCAGGCACAGCCACTGGTGAGTTTTGAGGCACAAAAGATAACATCAAGTTTATTCCCTGTGGAAGGACCTGTGAGGTGCATACTCATGGCTGCTTCATGCCTGTTCTAGTATCTTGCCTTCAGTAATTTAAAATATTTATTCCGGTTTTATGAATTAGTTACTGAGGTCAAGGGAGCTTAATGGATTAAGATACTGGCACAAGGTCTCAGAGCTATTAAATTTGGAAACAGAGAACAGCCCCACTTATATTCTGCTGTCTCCAGTGATATACTCATGGTGTCCCTAATTGAAAACATTCTTAGTAGATATTAAGTTATTTTTAATCTTTAATCTGCCAAGCACTCTCCCATTTTGCTTGAAGCAGCACTTCTTTTTCCAAATGATAAAAAATTTGTAGCATCCTGTCGCCTGATGGCAATTGAGTTGTCTGGGAAGGAGTACCTACTCAAGCTAGGCTAATTATGCTCTTTACTGGGACCTTCAAAGCTCAAACAGCTTCTGAGTGCTTAGAGTATAGAGGAGGAGAGTTGTTGGCAGTCATGCACCTCACTGTGGAATAACATAGTCTTAGAGGATAAAATAGAAATACACAAAGAAGCTGAGATGAGAAAATGAAGACTTTGAACTCAGGTGCATTTCCTTTCCTTCTGACTCTTAAGGAAAATACTTTAGTATACTCCCAACTATGTTCTCATTGTGCCTAAGCTGTCCCTGGGTTTCTTGATCTTGACTGATACAGTTTCCCAGAAATGCAGACTTTGAGCCTTTGCTGAAATAGCTCAACTGGGAGAGCATTCAACTGAAGAAATGTAGGCTTTGAGATCTGTTATAGTGCAAATACATGTAGTGATTACACTCATTGCCATTTTCTTTAAAAAAAAAAATGCCCTCAACCAGTTGACAGAAACTGGTGATTAACAACTGTAAAGAAGCAAAGGATTCGACATAATCTTGCAAGGCATATACATCACACCAACAAACTAGGAGACACGTGTCAATCATACAGGGATGAGCCTTTCCTAAAACTATCTCCTGGCTTAACAATTAATCCATGTTAGAGCATCTTAATCCATGCTGATAACATCAAGTGTTCACTGATAAAGCAACACTATTTCTGAAAGGAATAAGAGAGATGACAGATGTATCAAATAGATTTACACTGAACATATTTAACAAGTTGGTTGTTGTAAGCATAAGACTGATACTTTGAGTTGATGTTTTATTGGGCCATGCCCCAAAGAATCTGTACCTTGAACAACTAGAACCTAAAGATAAATCTGTTTAGTACCCCGAATTCAGGTACATGGGCTACACTTTAGAGATGACAATGAACTGTATCAGGAGAGCAGATTGGTGCCCAAGCTGACTTTCAACAAAGTTATGATCCAATACATTTGTGAGGTGAATTCCCCAGGTTAGAAGATTCCCAATTAAAGATTTGTATAAATCTAAGTAACTTATTGGAACTTCTGTAACTGGGAGTTTGGACTGTTATATGTCTGTAAGCAAATTAGCTTGCTCAATCTTTAGTACCCTTAATAACCACTCATTTCCCACCTAATTCCCCACCCAAGACTTGAGACTGTTAGATAACAGTCTACCAATCTGAAGGTGAAGAGTGTCATTGGATAACATCTGAGGTCTACAGTAAACATTTCTATATTTTCCTATAATTCACTTACCTGGTGTTCCCACCAATGTAGTTAGAAATCTTGACTTATGAATTTTTTTCTAATAAATAGCTATTAATCTTAATGAAATTGGTAGCCATATTGAAACATGATATTTAGGTTAACATGAATTCACTTTCTTGAACTCAGGACCCTTTTGATTTAGCCCACAGAACAAATTATCTCTTGCTTCATTTGAGGTGAGAACTGTGAAGTCAATTCTTGACAAATTTGGGAGTCTGAGGTTTTTTTACCTTTTATATAGGCTTATACAATAATGATCTCTAAAGTTTCCTAGATCCTTATAACTCTTGTTTAAAAGAAAGCTGCATCTTTGAGGAAGATAATGTTTATGCCTCTCATCTTCATTCCTATGTGTAGAAGAAATAAATCTAAATAAGCAAATTCACATGTGAAGTAGAGTGTTTTTCTTTCATGGGGAGAATAAGGAATGTCCATGTTATAGAGAAAGGTTTTTTTTCCTATATTCTGTCATTTTTGTAGTGTTGGTTATTGAAACGAGAGCCTCACATATGTTGCATAGGTATTTACCACTGAATTACATACACCTCAAAATTTTGAAGTAGTTAGATGAGTTAGAAAAATTCTTGGAGGCCTTAAAAAGGAGCACATAGGATTTTAGAGACTAAGTCCACAGCTATAGGATGCCTGGGTCCTGGGGACATGGATGGTTTCAGAGGAAGGATGTCTGAGGCAGGACTGGTGTGATGAATTTCAATTATGGCGAAGTCTGTTGTATAGTTCAAAACAATGTTTGGTCCAGCTACCATCTTCCTCCACTAGCAAGACAATTTATAAGAACGACGTGGTAAAACAAGTTCTTGCTAAATCTTTTAGATAAAGTCGGGGGGGGGTTGTCCTAGTTTAATGGCAAAGAAAAGAAGGAGCAAAAGAGGAGTGAGACTGCAAGCGGAAGAACCGGAAGGTCGGCGTCTCGGCAATGTGCAGAGAGAAGAGGACGTAGGAGCAAACCTCTGGGAAGTCTCAGTAAGTGGAGTCAGGGTGTGGGTGCTTGTTGAGCTACACTGTGTCCCATGATAGAGAGGTCAATGCATGGAGCAATCTCCTGGCTTCTTTTCGGTTAAAGGATGCTTGTGGATAAGGTCTATCAGTTTTTCTGAAGTCCAACCCTGAAAGCCTTCTATCTTCTGTAGGATGATATAAGTGCTAGGTGAGAGCCTTGGGAAACGTGAATAATTAAAAGTGTAGGTTTTTGGCCCGATGACAGTTGACACATTACCTGTATATATGTTTCTTATTTTTTTGTGACAAGATCTTTATGTTTAGCCCAGGCTGTTCTGTAACCCCTTATGTAAACTAGGTTGGTCACTTGCTCACAGTGATCAGTTTGGCTCTGCCTCTTAAATGTTGAGACCTCAAATAGGCAATTTAAAAAAAGATAACACATATGTAAGTATAAGAAGAATGCAGGAAAAAATTCTCATATTGCTTGCAAACCTGCTACTCTATAATCTTTTCTGAGTGCAATTTTGGTGACTTTTTCCTATAACAACATTTTAATAGTATCTTTATTGACTGAATATAAATATAAATCAGTCTTCTAGAAGGGTTGATGTTTTTTTTTGTAATTTTGATAATACAAATACAGATGTTCATAAGACCTTTCACCATCATAATTCTGTTCAATTATTTTGCACAATGTCTATTTAAAATTTAATGATATACATGATGTTATTGCATCTTATTCTTTTACTGAAGGTAAAAGATGAGTAGGAAGAGATTTTTGATTATGCATCCTTAAGAATTTAATCTACTTAAAATTTTAACAGTGGGAATGCATAAAATTATTCACGTCATTGCACATACTAGTTTCTGGCTCCAGACGTTTAAAACTGCTTATGTTTTGCCCCCATTTTCTTGTTGCTGGTACCACTGGGCACCACGTTCAAATCACAAGAGCACTTTTTAGGCAGAGAGATATGTCTAAAGGCCTCAAGCTTAACACATAAGGAGCTAGAGAGGTTGACCAGTGCTTAAGAGAGTGTACTGCTCTTTCAGAGAACGTGGGTCTTGTTCTCAACATCCACGTCTGGAAGCTCACAGGCTCACAACCGCTTGTAACTCTAGTTCCAGGCTCATACGATCCCTCTTGCCTTGGAGAGTATCCGCACTAAGTAAGTGCATACACACGTACACATAAAATGATGATGACGATGATGATGATGGTAATTAGCATATAAATCAGTATTTAAAGAAATCCCTTCCCCTCAAGGCTGGCATGTAGTACTCTGCGTAGAGTAAGTAAACACTTTCTGTACAAAAGTCTCAATCCGCTGAGTTCAAGCAACATGGAGCCATTGGCTTTTCTCCATTTCTGGCTCACTTTGAATTCCAGGAGTGCTGCTTCTTTCTCTTAATACATTGTGGCTTCTTCTGTTACTATCCACATCAGGGACATCTTGTTCAGGGACATAGAACCTGGGAATCCTAGCTGTTGCTCACCAGGACCTGATGTCTCTCTGTGACACTTTGGTCCATCACCTTTGCCTCTGCTGAGTTTGCACTGTGGGTGTCAAGATGTTCCTGCTGGCTAAGACTTATAATATGCAGGAGTTACTGGGAGCCATAAATAGGACATAAATCAAAGCTCAACACATCCTTGAATGAACTTGTGCTCGGCCAAAGCTGTAAAACATACAAACTTTGCCAAAACAGAGGGAACTCAATAGTGGAAGTAGCAGAGAGAAGACGCAGTTTTAACTAATTTTGATAAAATTTCTCCTTTTGGCAAATTTTGCTGTCACATACTGACCATGTGATGCATTGCTAGGCTCCTCCCAGAGCTGAGGAAGGAGCTTTTGTAAGTTAGGGACCCTGAAGCTTTAGCTTCATTAGCTAAGTATATCCAGCTGTGCTGACCAGTCAAGCAATTACTTATTAGGTGAATTTCACTTTGGTCCAATGTTTTGTATAGTGCGAACTCCAGAAACATGATTCTTTGGTTGGGTGTTCTTTAAGGAAATTCTGGCTTTGGCAGGTCATGATGCATAATGAAGACTCACCATCTTTTCTCCCTGGTGAGACTGTGATTAAGTATGATAAGCCTAATCATAATTACAATAAAAATGTATTTAGCTCTTTATTTGAACAAGCTATGTGTATGGGTTTTATTGGTTGTAAGCTGTACTTACTAAGTCTTCAGGCTTAGGATCTAGCAGACACAGGGAAAGATTCATAGGCACATGATTTCTGGGTAAATCAATTATTGCGCATCAAGTGCTCCAGAGAATAAAAAATGGGGAAGGCTCACAGAAGGACAGGGTTGAGTAGGGCTGCCATCTGGTGCCATATTGATGTGAGCAACTTGTGCTGGGTTAATGATGATGTCCATGGTTCAGGCTGCCTTCAAACGTCTCGACTTGTCTATGGTCTTTCTGCAGCTGGGGTTTGAGTTCATACTTTGTGATGTGGCATAAACCATATGGAAGCTCATGACCTGAGCTCCTGCTGACTGCAAAGGGCAAGGAAGCTATTTTTGCAATGATATCAATGACTGCAGATGCATAGTTGGGAAAGAGGGACACAAAAGGCTTCTGTGACAATCTCTATTCCCACCCCAACTCTCAACCCCCCTCCCGAAGAAGTAGCAGCGTAAACCAGAAGTCATCAAAAGAACTCTCAAAAACTGTCGTAGGATGCTGAAGTTACCTCTGCACAATTGATGGCTTCTAGCCATGGCTGCAGGAGAAGAATGACTCAGTTCTACTTAAGGGACAGGACACTGAGAGTTTGACCATGCTCCAGTGAGTATATAGATAACACAAATTGGACTCATTTTCTTTTTTTTCTCTTAATAACATTTTTCTTTTTTTTTTCTTTGTTTAATTTATTTTTCAACTTTAATTCTAATTTTTTATATTTTGGGGAAGAGCTTGCAAGATGGGGGGCAGGATAGGAGGACTTGGAAACTATATTCCCTACAGCAGGGGTTGCTTGCAGTTTCAGAGCACTCACTGTGATGTAGGTATTGGGAACTAAACATGGGTCTTCTGTAAGAGCAGTACTTGCTCTTAAGCAGAGAAACATATCTGCAGACCCTGAAATCCTCCTTTTATAAAACTGTTGAGCTAAGAATCGCCACCTGAAGATTGCCCTAATTTTCTTTGTTCCATTAAGATTTGTCTATTCCAACCAAGGACTATTCATGGAGATAACCTAAGACCCCTGCACAGATGTAGCCCATGGCAGTTCAATATCCAAGTGGGTTCCATTGTAATAGGAACAGGGACTGTCTCTGACATGAACTGATTGTCCTGCTCTTTAATTACCTCCCCCTGAAGTGGGAGCAGCATTACCAGGCCACAGAAGACAATGCAGCCACTCCTGATGAGACCTAATTGACTAGGATCAGAAGGAAGGAAAAGAAGACCTCCCCTATCAGTGGACTTGGGGAGGGGCATGCATGCAGAGGGTGGAGGAAGGTAGGGATTGGGACAGGAGGGGGAGGGAACCACGGGGGGGGGATACAAAGTGAGTAAAGCGTAATTAATAAAGAAAAGATTTGTCTCAACTGTCAGAAACTGACACATATTTTGTAGGAGGGACTTAACTTGAATAAAATAGCTAATTTTTCTCTTTACTTACTTATCAAAGAGGTACAGTTATTTTCTAGTGATTCACTACAACTATGTAGGCATGTTTAATTCTATAGGGTATGGGTATTGAAGCTTGGAAATGAACTCAAGTCTTCTGCAATCACAGCAAATGCTCTTGCACCCTTTTTCTAGTCTTTCAAAGATATACCAAAACTCCATCTGCCTATGTCATCTGCTTCATATTACATTCGATGCAAGAAGGAGTATAATTGTCCAGCTTTAGTTCCAGGGTGCTCTAGATCCCCCAGAGATCAAGTGTGTGAGTTCATCAATCGCTTACAGGACTACATGCACTGTATGGCAGGCCACTGTCCACACTGATTCATAGACATTGATGTAAACAGAAGAGTAAAGGAGAGTGAAGGCACTCTCAGAAGCAGATGCCAAGCACCCCACTGTCCCACCTCAGCTTTATTCTTACTGGAGTTTTAGGGAAGTTTCAAGCAAGTTTAAAGATCTTCAGAAAGTGCTTTATAATAGTCAACAAAATGCGGAGCGCATAAATGGCAAGATTCAGCAATATGCTTGTGCAAGTGTGTGGTTGAGAGCAATGCAGAAATAACACCAGGTACTGTTTCTCTTAACTGGCTATTTGAAAACTGAGGAATTCAGAGTGGCAAAGGAAGCTCACTTTTTTTTTTTTTTTTTTTTGCCAGGGGGTCTTTCTCTTCAGAGTTTTGCTTTTAAAGAACCACAAATATTTATTTTATTGCACTGTATTCTCCAGCGCAATTTTTCCCTGGGCTAAGAATGAAGTTACTAACATTGCTTGTTCCATATTCTGAAAATTATTGTCAGGTGTAAATTAAGGGCTTTATTTGAAGGGTTCAGCTCCTTCTCATCCATCACCAAGGGAATTTTTATAGAATAATAGTCATTGGCACTAATGCAATTCTTTTCATTTTGGATGCTCTAAGTGCTCCAAACAGTCCTTTCCCTGTTCTCTACATTTCAATGACCCCTATTACGCTTCCATCCAGGTTCGTAGAGCTTTATATGAACTCTTTTAGCTTTTCCAGAACAGCCTCAGTTGAGTCTAAGTGAAAACATTTGAATAATAGTTTGGTGGTCCCAGAGGAAGGAATAAGAGCACTTCAATGATCTGTGGGTATCTTATGTATTCAGAATTTAGAAGAGGTGCTAAAGGTAAGAGGGATACCCATGAGCTGACAAGTTCAAAGCAAGTAAGCAGCCATTAATTTTGCCCCCTCCCTCAACCTACTCTCGCTTCTTTTAATCATAATGATTTTACAAATAATGTATTCTGCATTCCCATTTGGGTGTTCAGCTTGTAAGTATTTTCTAATTACAAGTGCTTACAGTCATAACATGTTTAGTTAGAAGAGAAGGTAAACACCATTAATAAGCATTACTAATTCAGCCAAGTCATTCTATAGATGAAGCTTCAAAGATCAGAGAGGTCTCCTGATTTATTCAAGATCATGTTTCACATTAATTACTACAAAACTGGCATTTCTTAGGGCTTCTCATTCCCATTGCCTTGCCTGAACTTTTCCATTCTAGGTCTTTCCCTTTCTCTCTTTTTTTGTCCATTGTTTCTCCTTTTCTTTCCTCGTTCTTATTGTGGCTAGGTTTTAATCACATGGACAAATATGAGAGGGAAGGCATACTAGTTAAAAAGAAAAGAAACCAACCAGTCTTTCTCCTACCCAGGGAAGGAGGTATTTGCATATAATTTGTGTAACATCAAAGCCTAATGTTGTGGGGCTTCACTCAATAAACTTAAGTTGCCGACAAAACATAGATTGTCATGTGAGGATATAATCTGTAATGTGTCATACTTTTCAACAAGAAAGAAGACATGTAATAGTCATAAAATTACCATAGATGTATGAACAGAAGTTTCTAGAAAGAAGCTGAACCTTCAAACTGAACCTTCTGCAAGACTAGTTAACCAAAGAGAAGAACATTAATGGTTGTTGAAGTTCAAGCCAGATTGTCTTGAACCATCATTTGTACTTGTAATAGTGATTACAAGTATTCTTTTGTATTCCTCTGTATTAGACCTAATAGTTTTTCAAGCATTATGTAAATCATTTAGCAGGTATAAACTGAGCCCCAGTTTTCTTTTTAAAAATTATTTATTTTTCTCTCACGCAATATATCCTGACCACAGCTTCCTCTCCTTCCACTTTTCCAGTTCCCTCACCTCTTCTCTGCCCAAGATCACCGTCCCTTCCTCCTCATCTTCCTGCAGAAAAAAAGCAGGCCTCACAGAGGCATCAATTGAACAGGGCACAAGATACAATAACATCAGACACAAACTGCCACATTAAAGCTGGGCAAGGCAACCCAGAAAGAAGACAGGCAAAAAGTCAGAGACACCCCACTCTCACCATCAGGAGTCCCTCCAAAATGCCATGGCAACAACCATAACATTTTTGCAGAGGACCCATAGCACAGACCTATGATGGCTCCGCAACTGATGCTTCAGTCTCTGTGAGCACTGCTTAGTTGGTTCCATGTGCTCTTGTGATGTCCTTGACCCCTTGTCTTCCACAGTTCTTCCTCCTCCTACTCTGTGGGGAGGGATCTGATGGAGACTTCCAGCTTGGGCTCTGGCTTCACCTAATATTTGGCTGTAGGTCTTTGCATCTGCTCCCATGAGTTATTCGAGGCAGCCTCTTTCGTGACTACTGGACTAGCCACCAATCTATGAGAATGGAAAAACATTAGGAATCATCTATCTATCTATCTATCTATCTATCTATCTATCTATCTATCTATCTATCTATCTTAATTAGTTAATTAATTTACTTACTTACTTGTTTATTTATTTTTGGTTTTGGCCAGGGGTGTTTGGTTCTACCCTAAGTCTCTGGGCTATCCAGCCTCTGATCCCTGGCCATCCAGTCAGTGTCAGGTTTAGACTGTCTTCCCTGGCCTCAGATTAGACTAGCCATTGGCTGGTCACTCCTGCAAGTTCTGTGCCACCATTGCCCTTCCACATCTTGCAGGCAGGATGGAATGTAGGTCAAAAGTTTTGTGGCTGTGTTGATGTCCAGCCCCACCACCGGAAGCTTTGCTTAGTTACAGAATATGGATGGTTCAGCCTCCTTTTCTCCATTACTAGGAGTCCTTGCTAGGGTCACTCTTATAGATTCCAGAAACTTCCATGGCAATAGATTTCCACATCACGCCCTCTGCTCCCCCCGAAATGCCCTTCAATTCCAATTGTCTCATTTTTATTTATTTATTCACTTTACAGCCTGACTGAAGTACCCCTCCCTTTTCTCGTGCTCCCACCCTCCCACTCTCTTACCCTCTTTACCCCTCACAGTCTTCTCAGAAAAGAGGAGCCCACCCACCCTTGTATCAACCAACCCCAGCACATCAAGTCCCCAACCTGATCCTTCCTATTTGATCTCCACCCAGTTTTCATTTGGAATGCATTAATAAACCATTATCTTCCAACGTCATCAAACAGCATCAGAAGCCTGTAGCAGAAGTTTGCTCCCCACTTTGCTGGAACCTTTTCTCTGAGGTTTCTATGAATATGCTTGCACAGTGTCTTTCTTTGTTCTGATACTATATAAACTTTATAAAACTGCTTTTATTTTGGAACATGGAACTGGGGGTAACCTAAATCTCTGTTCTGAGGCTACAGTCATTCACATTTGGCTTGAAAATAAAGTAAATCATCTTCTTTGAGGTGAGTGTTGTGGTCTTGGGTCTACAGAGCTTGTGTTCTTTAATATATAAACGTTTTTCTCTCTCTCTCTTTTTTTTTTTTTTTTTTTTTTACCTTTTACTCATAAGCAGATTTTAGCCTTCTGGGTTTCAAGGCACTGCTTAGAATTTGGATAATTTAAAACTGGTTTTTAATTTATTTTCAGAACTCTATAGGAGAAGCAGTAGTAGGTATTGAATATTGACCACTAAAAATGCATTCATCCAAAGAAAACAATCTACGTTTAACAGTTTGAAGGACAGCTGAGGTGTATGCTTCTGCACTCTTAGTGCTCTAATATCCCTCCCCCTTGTGATTTCATTATAATGCTTAATTGCTGGGTCACATTTGTGCAATAGAGTCATTATATGTCAGTGCTGGGATAGGTTCAAGAGAAGCAAAAACCCATCACGACACTGAAGAGCTTCAGAAGGATAAAACAACATATTCAAGGACTTCTAACTGTCTTCTGGGCAGGCTGCTCTTTCCTCTCTGGCAGAATATAAGATCTGTGTGGCCATTCTACCCTGGGGGAGTTTTAAACAAAGAAGGGAATTTTGAGTTGTGATTCACACAACAGTTTTGTTTTAGCCACAGTCCACATTATCATTCTGAAAGAATTTGTAAAATAATTCATTAGCATGTATGCATTCTGTTTTTAGCTCTAAAGCATATAATTGAATTGTAGATTGTGTATAAGCTTGGTAAGTTGAACATATTGAAGGAAGAACTTTTACTTCCAACTAAAGATACAGGCTTAGAAGACAAGTAGGAAGTGCACAGTAACAGTCACCAGGTCTGTTTCAATAAACATTGAAATGGAGGCAGTGACATTGAGCTACTTTGCCAAGCTTGGTAAATTCTCTCTATTCTCCTGCAGTCACCAAATTAAAGCATATTCTACATCAGTCCTCATCTATTATATCTATCACTTCATGATTTTTTTTTTTTTTTTGTTTGTAAAATATGGTGGTATTCCTATTTATCTGCCATTGTGGCTTGGGAATAAGGTGGAGAGAGGCATCAGCCTTACCATATGGGAGCAGCCAGCTGACAAGGAGACTGTCACCCTTAACAGACTAGGCTTGGACTTAAGTAACAGCACATGCATGATATGCAAATGTGGTGGAAGGCAGCGCTATATAAGTAGCCCATACAAGGTCACAACTGTCTTGATCCAGGGCCTTTGAACCCCTTATCTTTCTAGCTCTCTAGCCTGTTCCCAACCTTGCACGTGCTCTCTTAATAAACAGTCTCTATTTCTCTTGCTTTCCACTTGTCTTTGGTTCAGTTCCTCTTATTTTCGCTAGGGCACAAGGACCTGGAAATTACAGCGAAAATCTTCTATACTGTGGTCCACTCTTACAACATCATGGCAGTTTGACCATAGATGGATATGTAATACTTCTCAGAGACAGTTGGAAATATTTATACAAGTGTTTTGAGGAATAGATTTTGAAAACTTTATAAAACCAATTTGTTCATTTTTTTCCTAAAAAACCCACTGAGTGCATTTATTGCTGCCAGTGTATGCCATGAGTGTAGTGCCCTAAACAATTTTTTGTGTAGCCAGTTAGGGGCCTTCACCTTAGTGAAATTGATTTTCCCTTCCCCAGCAGCCACCAATTGCTCCTCACCTAGGACTTTGTGACTGAAGTCCACATGAAGTTGGAAGGGAATAGTTGTGGAAGGATTAACAGAAGAGTAGAAGGAGTAAACTCGATCCAACTACATTACATTCACGCACTAAATTCTCAAACTGTACTACTATATATTCAAAAAACCACTTTGGATATTCTAAAAGGAAAATTTATTTCTCTTTATACCATAAAAACGTTGTTTGTGTACAGTTTTTTTTATTGTTTCAATATTACAGTTTATTAACTCTGTATCCCAGCTGTATCCCGCTCCCTCATTCCCTCCCAATACCACCCTCCCTCATCTCCTCCCTGCCCCTTTCCAAGTCCACTGATAGGGGAGGACCTCCTCCCCTTCCATCTGACCCTGGTTTATCAGGTATCTTCAGGCCTGGCTGCAAAAGTCCTCTTCTGTGGCCTAGTAGGGCTGCTCCTCCCTCTGGGGAAGGGGGAGGTCAAAGAGCCTGCCATTGAGTTCCTGTCAGAAATAGTCCCTGTTCTCCTTACTAGGATACCCACTTGGATATTGAGCTGCCATGGGCTACATCCTAGCACAGGTTTTAGGTTATATCCATACATGGTCCTTGGTTGGATAAACAGTTTCATAAAAGACCCTTGTGCCCAGATATATTTGTTCCTTGTTGAGCTACTGTCCTCTCCAGGTCATATTAACTCCCCCTTCTTTCTTTTTTTTTCCCCTTCTTTCTTATGATTCCCTGCATTCTGCCCAAAGTTCGGTTATGAGTCTTAGTATCTGCTTTGATACACTGTTAGGTAGAGTCTTTCACAGGCTCCTGTCCTGTTACTTGTTTTCTCCTACATCCAATGTCCATCCCATTTGTCTTTCTAAGTGAGGATTGATCATCTTACTCCAGGTCCCCTTTCTTGTTTATCTTCTTTAGGTGTATATGGCACAGGTGACAACTTCCTGAACAGAACACCAACAGCACAGGCTCTAAGAGCAACAATCAATAAATGGGACCTCATGAAGCTGAAAAGTTTCTGAAGCAAAAGATACTGTTGCCAGAACAAAATGACAGCCTACAGGCTGGGAAAGGATCTTCACCAACCCTATATCTGACAGAGGGCTGATATCCAGAATATATACAGTACTAAAGAAGTTAGAAAGCAACAAATCAAGCAATCCAATTAAAAAATGGAGTACAGAGCTAAACAGAGAATTCTCAGTAGAGGAATACAGAATGGCAGAGAAACACTTAAAGAAATGCCTAACGTCCTTAGCCATCAGAGAGATGCAAATCAAAACAACCCTGAGATTTCACTTATACTCGCTTATGTACAGTTTTAATTCCCATTTTTCTAGAGTAATATGAGTTTCTTTGGTGATAATTTCTTTCCATCCTCTCAATGTACACAAATGGAAACAGAGACATCACAAGTTAGGACCCAAAATGTCAGAAAAAATGATAATGTCAGAGATAATGATAATAACTATAGACCTACAATCTACTGTATAACTCAATATTTGAAAATAAAATTAAATAATTCAGGAATGAAAAATCCCAAGTTTATAAAATTACAATTATTATTATTTTTTTCATCACTATTATCTGACCATTATATTTCTTATATTTCAATCCCTTATCTTTTTTCGTTCCAAGGGACCCCATTAAACTTGAGTCGGGCTGACTAGCATTCATGTTGGGGCACTCGAGTCCTCATTCTGAAGGCAATCCACAATCTATGTCTTTCTGCATGGCTTGAACAGGCACTTCAATCAGTGTGCTAATTTGGAATTGCTGAGAGCTCAACTCCCTATCTACTTGTTTCTTTTAGCATGGACATTTTTAATCAAGTGCTTAATTTGGTCCTGGGGGACTTAAATCTGCTTTAATAATACATGTGACAAAATTTACCTCTTTGCTTTGAAAGTTGTTAATTATGAAGTGCATTTCAAATGAGTTATCATTGCCAAGAAAGCATCCCTTTTGGATGCTTTTATATTTTAATACTGGGAAAAAGTAATAAGCAGTGAAGGGTTATGAAACCCCTGTCCATATGGATAGTGGTGCTTTGGAGAAGACACCAGGATAATTGTGAGG
Organism: Psammomys obesus; assembly: GCF_907164565.1. Classification (NCBI taxonomy): domain Eukaryota; kingdom Metazoa; phylum Chordata; class Mammalia; order Rodentia; family Muridae; genus Psammomys; species Psammomys obesus. The sequence goes on along the minus strand of NW_026596134.1, from coordinate 18,985,568 downwards.
ACTTTTGGGTGATGATCATGTATTAAGTTGTTGTCAGGTTACACTGTAGATTATATATAGCCCAGAGGGCTTAACCTGGTTTTGGAGAAGATAAATAACACTCAGGAAGGAGGAACTTTAGAGACAGGAGTGGGTTATACCACTGATTTCTTTAAGGCAGTAGAATCACTTGCTTCCAGGGAATGATCGTTTTATTTTAATGGCTTACACATTGAGAACGGCCAGTCGTAGGCTGCTCTAGGCTTCTGGTGATTTTCCTAGTCTGTTCTCAGGCTCATATATGTTGTGCATTCTTACAGTCACTACAGTTATTACTTATTACTTAATAAATTAGCAAAAGATTTCCAAGAGATTTGTAACAGGGCCTCTGGTCTTCAGATATACAAATGCAGTTTAAACACTAATGTAGTTAAAAGGATTTAAACAAGCTTCAAAATTACTGTGCCTTAAAAGCAGCAGATCCTGGCCAACCCATTTGCACATGTTAGTCTGGAAAGATGGCTTTTAGTGGCTTAATTCCAGAGTGTCCTCCATTATTTTCTCATTCCCTGAAATGATTTCTTGTCTTTGCAAAAGACCGTGAGTGCCATTCAAAATACTTACTTTAACCCTCTGTGGGGCAATATCTTAGAAAATATGATTGTTCAGAAGTTGAAATGTGGAATAGGTCTTCATGAGTGAGCAGTTTACGGCAGCTACTCAAAGGGCATGTTCGGTCTTGAATTAGGAGTTAGATAGAAGAGAGAACTGAGAAAAGCATTGTACCTTCTTTTATCGGAAAATGCAGGGATTAAAACGAAAATTAACAACAGATTGAGTCCAGATTCCCTTGACTACCACAAGCTCGTGAGAAACTGTTTGGATGTACTGTTGAACTGTGACCTTGAATTTGGGAGGTGATTTTTCTTCTAGGAACTGCCCTAATAAGAAAAATGTTTCCAGGAAAATTTTGAAAATTTTGGAAAGTATTAAAGCTTGATAAGAAAATGGTAAAATAAAAATTAGCTTGGGCTAGGCAAGGAGGCGTGAGATGCACTATGCCTGAGTTGTAAGGAGAGACACAATGACTACAAAGGCCTCTTAGATGTAGGATGATCCACTAACTATCTTTGCTCTTACTTTCCTATATGACAAAAATTTTGGAGAAGGTGATGGTAAATGGTTTTCTTGTTATGTACCAATAGTGCAAGGCACATCTAGAATGGCTGAAACTGAGTGAATTTAGAGAGAGGAAATGGAGATGAGTTCAAGATGGTATTGGGAAAAGGCTAAAATGTATCTTGTAGGATAGAACTTAGGATAAGGGACAAACCACTGTCACGAGCTCAGTGTCTGGTAGCAACCGTGATAAAGTCATGAAGTTTTACCATATTTTAGACATTTCTGATTCTTTTGCAAGGAACTTGCACGTGCTAAGCAAATACTTTTGCTATACATAGACCTAGCTGGGCACTTCTTTTAACCCAGTGCTATGCTGAATATTTTTGCACATGAGTATGTCTTCGGAATAAGTGCCTATGATTAGATTAATGACAGTGATCTACAAAAGTTTCATTGCATTCTTAGGAAAAGAGAAATGTCTATTTCACCTTGTATAATTTTTATCATTACATTGACTATTTGGTCTTGTAATATCAAATGGGTACCATAATCAAAGCAAACAATCATCAAGAGGAATTTGAAAGTGAATTAAGAACAACAAGCATTAGTGCCTTTAAGATAACTTAAACGAATTAAAGTTTTATTCCATAGCTTTTTAATTTTTTTGTGCCTAATTTGCATGCATTCCTTCTCATTCATAGATACCAAAACCACAAACACATATGTGACTTCTTGTCCCTTTTCTTTATTTATTTCTTACCCTTTAGGCTAGTGACTTTCAGTCATTGTACTCTTTGTGCATGAAGTTCCAGCATTCAGTCATTCTTTTGTGAGCATCGGTGACAGACCCCAATAAAGTCTGAGTGCCACTGGAATGTCACCCTGTGCCCAAAGTGTAGTATCATAAAAAGTACCCTCAACAATGTCTAGGATCTTGGATTCATACGTATCACTTTTTTTTTTCTAACAAATGTTATCTAATCCCATTCTTATTTTCTATTTCCCAGGGAGTACATAGACGTGATCTTGAGAGACATGTAAGCCACAGCCGTGTATTAGAGTTGAAACCAGAGAAGACAAACAGCTTTCCCCAAAACACGGATTCTTGGATAAATGAGACCTCAACTGTTTTCTCTAGCATATCCCACTGACTTCCTACAAGGCTGCTGTATTCATAAGGGGGGGGGGGTTATTCTAAGTTCAGAAAATCTCAACGTTTCATCTTTGTGAATTTTATTAATTGTTAATGAGCAGAAGATGCCATCTCAAAAGCCTTGTATTCTGTTCTCAAGGCCATATTACTAGGAGAGGATTTAAGTTTAATCTGAAAATATCAATGCACTGTTTTGAATTTATGTTCAAGTCTCACAGTAGACACGATCACACTTTAAAGGAAAAAGAATAGAGCATGTGCTTAGGGAAATGCTAGAATTTCCTCAGTTAAAGTGAATTTAACAGTTTCTCATACAATGCCTGGGGAGCCTCTAGAAGAACTGTACTGCAAGCCAAACACCAAAAGGGTTTTTTTTTTTTTACCTAAATTTATTCTACCAAAGACAAGGTACTGAATCTGATCTCAAATATCACAGCAGAACAAGGGGTAAATATCCACCTAGGAATTACAATTTACTAGACAAATTAGTAACTGTAGATAAAACAAGAAAACATAGGGGGTCACATCTATCCAAGCCTTGGAAGGGGAAAAACAAAGATGCTTTATAGAGAAACAAGGCTTAGGGGTGTTGAGTGATTTGCTTGACATGACATCACTAGCTAGCAGTGAATACACCTATGACTCCATAGTCAGTCTCTCCTGATGGCCTACATTCTCACTCCATTTTAAACAACTAGAATAGAAAACAAACAGAACAGAAGAACATTAGATGGCATATTCTTCTTTCTTTTAGCCAATATAAATGCTTTGTCTATTCTTTGCATTTCACTATTGGTAGTAAGATGCATGTAGATATTTCCAGATGGTCACAAATTGTGCTATTCTTCTATTGCCAAAATTTTTTATTTTTTTCATTTTTTTCATTTTCTCATTTACCTTCTTTAATGCTAGCTATTCAATTAGTGTTTTAAGCGTTCAGGTGTGATCTCTTAGAAGAGAGTACTTCAACAACATATGACAGATCAATGATACATACATAGATACACAGATGCATACATTTAACTAATACATATATTTAATATTCTAACTGCAGTTTTCCTCCCGTCCTCTCCTTCCAGGCCCTCACCTCTACCTCTCATTTCCCCTCCATCCTCTTATCCTTCAGAAAAAGGCATGACTTCTACAAGCATCAACCAGCCATTGCTTACCAAGTTGAGGTAAGATGAGACTTGTTAGTATTAGACAAGGCAACCCAGTAGGAAGAAAGGGTCCCAACCACAGGAAAGAGCCAAAGATGGCTCCTGCTCCCACTATTAGAAAACCTACAAGAAGAACAAGCTACACAATTGTGGCATATGTGCAGAGAGCCTAGGTCAGTTTCATGCCGGATCCCTGGTTGGCAGTTCAATTTCTGTGCATCTTTATGAGCCCAGGTTAAAACCTTTCATTTTAAATGCATACTATTATGAAGTAGATATAAAATACCCTCAATAGCTCATGTGTTGTAGCCTTGGTCCAAGTTGATGGTGGAAGAGTAGTAATTGGATCATGAGGTTATTAACTTTTATCTCTGGACCAGTATATTGATGAGTTTATACCTGAGTGAACTATTAGAAAATTGGGGCTTTTCCTTGAAGAATCTATCTTATTGCTATTACCTTCCTTTCTCTTTCTTTCTGCTTCCTAGCTGGCTTTCTGCTACTGTTATTTCTGTGGTGCTACAAGCCTAACTACAATGGAACCAGCTAGTCATGGACTGAAACTTCAGAAACCATGAGACAAAATAAATCCTGCCTCTCTTAAGCTGTTTCCTTGAGTATGTTTTTTACAATGATGAGATGGTGACTCAAATAGTAATTTGTTGATTTAGTGTTGTTTATATTGTCCTGAAGAATACACCAGAGTGTCTTAGTTTCTGGGAGTACATTACCTTTCTGTAGCCTCTCACACCTAATATATCTGTTATGATGATGAAGGGATAAAAGCGTAGACAATCTGGAAGTTTTATTATTTTCTGCTAACAATATCCGAAATTTTTGTTACTGATAATATATATATTCACAAAGAACTATATTTAGTAAATTTATATAAATTTATTGTGTTTTTAGCAAAGGCATCCACATTTTTCTTAGCTGTTTTATTGAACCATTTTTCTTCACTCTTCAGCATTGAAAATGTGTTGAGTAATCAAGTAAAAAGAACGCTTGATTAAAATGTATTATTTTTTTCACAAGAAATCTTCAGAGTTCTGGACACATACAACAAAAAATATGACTTGCTGTTTTAATTGATTAGTGAATGAAGTATAAAGGAAATGAACACACAGTTCATTATATTCATTACTTAATTTTAACCCAAGTATATTCAAATCTCTGTTGACATCATATCATCCTTGGATGAAATTTCTTACTTTTTTCATTTTGTTTAAAGACTTCAGTAGATACTCATTGTTCCTAATTCTTCCCTTCAGCTACATACTTGACATGTCCACATTGTGAAAGGGATATTCTATTATTTTACATGTGCATGGGGTAAGATTTGGCCATATGACTTTCTTTAGCCAATGGAATCCTAGCACAATTGTAACAAGTATATGCGCAAATGTGTTTGGTTGACTTTCACTGGTCTTCATGTCTTAGACATCATGATTTACCTAAAGTTAATTGTCTTTAGTCCATTTCTGTATGTTACTTGTAACTATAATTCTCATCATTTAATGTATTTAATGTTGCATAAGATAGCGAACAAACTTGTCTCTATAAAACTAAGTTGAATATTTTATAAAAGGCTTGATAAATGTAAATTGTTAAAAATAAAGTAAAATTAGGGTTTCTGAGCCTGGAGGAAAGTAAATAACTAAAAAGATATTTCATTGTAATTGCTCTGTAAACATTCTAAGCTCTAATTGTTTTCATTCAGAAAATTAAAATGAATACTTTGAATGCTGTAATATATGTAGTTTCATGCCAGAAAGTTTAGTTAATAGTACAAAGTAGTACATTCCTCTAATCCCAACTTGTGGAAGCTGAAGCAGAAGGATGATGAACTTGGGACCAGTCTATGTAATATAGGTTCAGTCTTGAAAATCCCAACACCAAACCAAGTAAAAACCAACAAAAAAAGTCTTGAGCCTCTATCAAAGACTATTCAGTAATTCTTATCTATTTAAGGTAAATAGAAGCTATAATTTCTATATTAATATTATGACTGTCTTCAACCAATGTTTATGATTAACTGAACCAAAACCATTTTTCCACAGGTAGAAATCCATAAATTGGATAGCATGGTAAACAAAACAAAACAAACAAACCTTCATTTTGGTAGACATTGTAGAGTTACTTGTGTCAACCAGGAGTGCCACTGTTTGAACAGCATTTTTTTGAAAACAAACAGGCAAAGAGCAAACCTCTCTTTCTAGCTGCTGTTCCTTTTTGTGGCCTTAGATCACGTTCCAGTCTATAGACTTGTAGTTTGCTTAATATTCTTTGTTCTTAAGTCAGAAATCCCTTACTACAGATCAGTTACCCAGTTTACGTCCTTTGCAGCCTCTTTTCATAGCAGTTGACTAAATTTCACTAATGCTGGGTGCCTTTTGTTATTTTCGCTTTTATTTATTCCCACAAGATCAGTTTCCAGAATCATCTGGATCCAACAGACCTTTGTAAGGAAAAGAAAATCTAGCCATTGCTTCTTTGTTTTCACCAGATTTTTGGTTACTACCAAATGAAATCACTGTGTGTACACTGTCTGAAACTGTAATCTTTACAAAGTGTATGAAATAGAGCCAGTCATAGGGGGAAGGATCAGTAATATTTTCCATGCATCTGCACTTGGCTTTGGGATTAGAAGAACTTGGATTTCATTCAAATTTAAAAGAAAATGCTGCACATATTGATTGATGAAACATGCTGCTGGTAGTGGGTTTTCAGACTAGACGGTCACCTCCTTGGAAAAACTTTGGGATGAAAATTTTTTTGTGTGTGTGTGGTGTTGTAGGTTTAAAAATCAATCTATAGGTGACGACATTCCATCAGCACTGGCTACAGTTGGAATTGAGGAAAGCACTCCAATTGGAAAAGTAAGCTTCACACCACATTGCCCGTAAGTCAATAGCTGTGAACGCAGTGGCTAACCACACAAGGACATCCAAGAGCCACTCAGCACCAGATCACCAACAGTTTGGCACACATGTGAGCTATTTGGAAATAAAGGCAGTTCTAGCTTTGACATTTTGGCTGTTCCAATTTCAGAAGTGTCAATTCTCACCTGGAAAGAAAAGGTAGAGCAGAAGGCCTTGGGTTTAATAAAGTGCACAGACTGAAGAAAGTTCTCAATACAGTGAGATTAGCATAGGATCATAAAGCAACAGATTCAAGATAGCAGGCTCTGGCTAAAGAAAATCAAACAGTGTCTTTCACAGATATTAAATATGTTCTATTGTTTGAATCTTTTTTCATTATAGTGTCTTCAAGTATTAAGAGGATAAACAGCTGTAATTAGTTTGTTCCATGAAGATATGAAGAAATTCTTACCTAGGTGGTATGAAAAAAACAGACATAAACAAAAAGTCACCGTATACATAGGTGTGTGTGTGTGTGTGTGTGTGTGTGTGTGTGTGTGTGTGTGTGTGCTGGTGCATACACCTATGTACTCAGAGGTTCAAAGAGGTTATTGAGGTTATTGGATTCCTTGGAACTGGAGGCTTGTTGAGTGATGGGATCTGAGTCTTAACCACTGACCCATCTTTCCAGGTACTATTACTCTTATTCGATTAATTAACTACCACTAGACAGATGTGTTCATGAAACTGGCTTATACAAACCATAAGCACAACTGTGTTCTTCAGCATTTCCCTAACAACAAAATCCCAAACTTTCATGGTACTTATATAATGGAAAATCTGCTAGACATAGAAAGAAAACATTTTTGTTGTTGTTGTTGTTCAAGCTGTTACTTTGTAGCCCCAGGAGTTATGAGAAAATATATGGAACTCCACACTACCTGAAGACCTAGTATAATAAGCTTCCCCAGAGTGGATCAGTATTACAGTATATGTGAGAGCAAGCTGTGCTTACACTCAGCATAACCAACCTCCTCAGAGTGGTTCAGCATTACAGTGTACATGAGAGCATGCTGTACTTCAACAGCACCCTCCATTTGATGGGTATTGTATAATTAGTGCAAGATACAAATGTTGGCTCATTTGGATATTCATTTAGCCCTTAGAAATCTGACTCTCTTCTGTTGTTTTAGGAAACTGATTGCTTTCAGTAAGATGGGTGTTTGATGTCTGGTAGATAACACTGGCAGCTGTGACTCTGATAGCAGCAGAGAAGGCAGTATGTAAAAGCATATCGTTGAAACTCTGGCCATATCAACTGCACAGGGTTCAGTGACCTTCCACCTCCCCAGTTGATAAGCATTCCTGGGAAGAAATGGCTTTATTAAGCATGCTGTTGACAGGCTGCCCTTTATGATCTGAGCAGATGGCTGTCACTGGTTTCTTCGCTTCTTCCCTCCTACGAGCCCAACTGTCTTTATGCCTAGAGAAATCAAAGGGAATAATATATAGCTCTTGGTAACAGATAAACACAAGCCCCATCCTTTTTCTATTTTAATTGGACCCTGAAGCAGGGAAACAGGAAGAGGGTGGTAGCTACACCGCTCAGCCTCGGACGCCTGTGCTTTGTCTTCTGCATATGGAGACAAAGAGTCCTTTATTCTGTTAGCATGGATATTTTTTCACACTGAAAGGGGATAAAAGCAGCTGATATGTAGAGTTCATCCTTGTCTGATGTTATTTTTTTCACATTTCCATCATTTTCTTTCTACATTAATTCTCGCCTCGGTGCTTCTGCCGTAGAAATATTAGTGGTTTGTACTGATACAACCTGCTAACCGACAATAAGCAAATCCAAAGGCTAGGTAGAGGAATCGGGAATTGAACCTGAATAGTTTCCTCTGTTTGTTCTCAGAAATAATGCTGAACGCTGGGACATGTTCCAACTCAGAGGCCTCAGCTAAAATAGGAAGAAAATAATTTTACCCTTTCCTAAGAGAGGACTCTGTGCTCATGAAGTAAAATTTCTTTGCCATGATTGGTCAGTCCCAGTTAATATGTTCAAGTGTTTGTTAAGAGTTTTGTAAAAATATTTTAATTTATTATAACTGGAACACTTAAAACTTCTGAACTTTATTCAGTTGTGATTTTCCAGTTCTTTTTAAACTAGCAAAATGGAGAAGGAAATTTACTAATCCACAATTATTGATTTCATCAAATTTGACGGTCATTCAAAGTCTAGAAGATGGAGATGATAGCTTATATGTAATTAAATATGATAAAAGCAAATTTTTAGAAATGTGTTAACTGTGGACATGATGAAAAGTCCTCTCTGGTTTCCTTTATGTTTCAATATTGCTAGATAAACCTAGAAGAGGCCAAAAAGTCATGGGAGTGAGAGCAAGCTATATTCATTTCTGAATTCTCTGGCATCTCATAACTAACTTACAACTAAAATTGGTTTCTGAATCTGGCAGAGGATCTGGAACCTGAGTGTGTCCATGAAGTTGGAGAGTTGGTGGTGGCCATGAGGGTGGTAGTGGCTTGGATAGTGGCTTTCTTTCATTAGGACCAAAGGCCAAGGGACTTGGTACATTTCACTATTTGTAAAGCCCTGAGTGAGCACAGTTGCGTCAGCAGCTGGGGATGAGGAAGGCAAAAGGACATTTCACTGTGTTGTGAAGTAAGTGCCACTCTGGTTCTCTCCCCGTTTTGCCCTGGGTTGGACCTTATTTGTGATTGAAGACCAGAGTTGCATTCTTCCTTCCTTCCTTCCTTCCTTCCTTCCTTCCTTCCTTCCTTCCTTCCTTCCTTCCTTCCTTCCTTCCTTGCATTGCATATCATACATATTGTGATTGTTAGGTAGAAAAAAAAGAAATAAAAAAATAAAATGTTGTAAGCCTGAGTTGTTTATAAATTAAGGCTATGAAAGGTATAGTTTGAAAACTATGTGGGTGGTAGTACTGTTGAAGAGAGGAAGGAAAAGATAATTATGGAAAAAATACCTCAGATACATACATCAAGAGATACTAATTACATAACATGGTTAATTTAGGGAATGTAGCTGACTTAGAGTCACAATGCATGACTCAGATCTTGAAGCAGTATCAAACTGACCCTAGAACAGGCTTGCATAGTTTAGGAGGAATAAGAAAAATACTGCTAAAAACTAATGTTTTAAGCTGTAGTATTTGCCATGTATTTTGCCTTCATTTTGTTCTCTATGTTTCTGAAATGACTTCTGAGAGACTCTACCCACCAGGTTATTGAAGGAGATACTAATACTCATAACCAAACTTTGGGCAGAGTGCCAGAATCCTTATGGAAGAAGAGGGGGAAAGAAAGACCTGGAGAGGACAGGAATTCCACAAGGAGCACAACAGAGCCAAAATACCTGGGCCCAGGGGACCCTGCAGAGACCAATACACCAGCTAAGGACCATGCAGGGCCAGGACCTAGACCCACTGTTCAAAGTAAGCCCATTGGCAGATCAGTCTCCAAGTGCGTTCCCTAGTAAGGGGTACAGGGGCTGTCTCTGATATGAACTCAGTGGCTGGCTCTTTAATCACATCCCCCTGGGGGGGCAGCCTTGCCAGAAAGGAAGATGATGCAGCCAGTCTTGATGAGACCTGATTGTCTAGGTTCAGACTGAAGGTGAAGAGGTCCTCCCCTATCAGGAGACTAGAGAAACGGTATAGGAAGAGAAGAGGGATGGTAGGTGGGACTGGGAGGAGACTAGGGAGAGAGGTACAGTGTAGATACAAAGTAAATAAATTGTAATAAATAAATATATAAATAAAATTAAATAAAAAGAATTTTTACAATAAGTATTCCAGTGCCTGTCAGTTGAGTGAACTGAGTCCAGGACTGGCCCCTTTACCTGAGTAAACTGAAGGTCTCTCAGATTCATGAGTTCTTTTATTTGTTAAAACATTCTTGCTAAAATGTTACTAAAAGAATACAAGTAAAAGTATTTCCCCAGGTAGGTAAGTGTGAATGCATGATATTAGTCTCAAGAAAAGAGGGCTGCTAAAGGAGACTATTTGTTTGTTAAGATTCTAAAAGTGAAGATGATTTTCTTTGTTCCTACAGTTCTGTGGCTTGTTGTTGCTGTTAGCCAACTTGAGAACATCAAAAGGTGTACATTAATTAAGTACTCATCAAGGCATGAAGATGTTATTCTTTAATATTGAAGGTAGCACCTTTTGTGGCTATACTAAATTAAAATTAAATCTTTTTTGGAGACACATAAAGATTTGTCTAAGCAAATAATTTGGAAGAAAAGAGAAGACAAAACATTACTCTTTCTGTTGGATACTCTCTGTTCTTCTGATAAAAGTTAGAATTACAGAGGGAGATAGTTCCACCCTCAATGTCTGTATCCATGTCTTTCTCTAGGTTAAATCCAACCCAATTTCTTGGGCATAGAAGCAGAAAGGTGGATCAATGGAACCAAATAGAAGACCCAGAAATAAACCCACATACCTATGAATACTTGGTTTTTGACAAAGAAGCCAAAACCATTCAATGGAAAAAAGATAGCATCTTCAACAAATGGTGCTGGTCCGACTGGATGTCTACGTGCAGAAAAATGAAAATAGATCCATATTTATCACCCTGCACAAAACTAAAGTCCAAGGGGATCAAAGACCTCAACATAAAACCAGATACTCTAAATCTGTTAGAAGAAAAAGTGGGGAAGAGCCTAGAACTCATTGGCACAGGAGACAACGTTCTGAAGAGAACACCAACAGCACAGGCTCTAAGAGCAACAATCATTAAATGGGACCTCATGAACTTGAAAAGCTTCTGTAAAGCAAAGGACACTGTTGTCAGAACAAAATGACAGCCTATAGACAGAAAAGATCTTCACCAACCCTATATCTGACAGAGGGCTGAAATCCAGAATATATAAAGATCTTTTCCTCAAAAATACATTTGCTTGTTTCAGCATGATGACTTCAACACTACTTTTATTTTTAGCTTCTCAAATATTTATACCAATTTGTCAGCAGCAAGTATCAGTGACAGGTGGAGATAAAGTACTTTTTATGCAGTGATATCCAATCTTTGCTTCTTTAGCTGCGTTCTTGAAAGATGATGTTTGGGAAAATAAAATACAGCATTTATCGTTCAGTTGACTGTGCGAAGTGGAGTTTGCTCTCTTCTTTGACCTCATTGGTTCACACAGTAGATCCTTGCAGAACACTTTCTTTAAAACTATCTGTACTGTCCCATTCTTGGCAGCCCCAGCACTGGAGAGACACTTGAATGATATCATTTGAAATGTAGAGCAATGTTAAAATAAATCATTTCAAATAGAGTGTTATAGAACCTATCTTCTGTAAGGTGTCTATTCCAAAGATAGCTGATTTATGTGTCAACTACAGTGTCACATGTGACTACATATTTGGGGATGGGAAGAGAGGAGGGTATGTATACAAGCATAAAGGGCTGATAGAGTTTCAAGAGTAGACGGAATGATGTTCTTTTTATCTGTCATCATAACACTGTTGATCATGGAATATTTAAAAAACAATTTAATCAGAAGACACCCTTGAATACCTTCCCAAAGTTTCTTTACTTTTCAGATTCTGTTAGATTTAAACAAACCACTAAGACTATCCTTTGTGCTAACTTTAATTTTATTAGGGTAGTTTGTCTCCTCTCCTGTTTTGCATGATGCTGGCCATTGCTTATTTCCCTGGTTTTGGAACGTTTTTGCCGGTGCCCCACAGGGAGCCCCATTCTGCATATACTTTACTGTGTTAGTATTGTATCAAACACCTTCTTTTTACTTTGAAATTTCTAAAGAGAATAATATCTGCAGCTGAGTCCTCAGTGTGACCATTTCAAGTGATGGTATCCTTTTTGACTTACACATGAGAATGTTGGACCTCACTGCAGAACTCTTGCTAAATGTGGCTTTTATGCGCATTGTCTCGATATGTGGCAAAACTGTGGATGTAGGTTGAGTTAACCTCAATTTATTCACCTGCTATGCAGTTCCATTATGTTGAAAATAAACGTCCTCATCGGTGACATGACAAAGAGAGCTCAGAGAATTATTTTCTACTCTTTTGTCTTTGATAAATTGACAGTTTTGATTTGGCACATCTATTATGTAGATGGCATTAAGCTAAATGATATTATTAGTTGCTTTAAAAGGAAAGATTAAATTCTAAGATACTTAAAGAGCTGGGTTATGATGGGGGAAAAAAAAAACAACAAAAAAAACCCTAAAACAATTTGAAAAATCCTGATTGGTATGTAGTAAATGCCAACCCTGTGATTTGAAGGTAGTGAGGAATTAATTTGTAATTCTCCACTGAGACCAATGAATGCTGAATCCTTAAGTAGAAATGGAGTTTATTTCAAGTGATGAGTAGCTCACAGAGTGGTGGGAGAGCAGAGAAATGCAAACCTAGAAGAAACTTTCTGAAAGTCCTTCCGTGTGCCTCTACGAACACATTACTATGGATTCTGATCTGTTACAGAACCTGCTGTCATAAGCAAAGCAAATGCCTCATCTCTTTCCCTTTATGTCATTAGCTAAACACTCAGAGTTGTGCTTATCTGATGGAAAGAATTTTGGTCAATGTTTGATTCCTAACAGAAATGGATGCTAAAAAACAGCCCTTTCATTTTCTAAAAGTGGCATTTGCTGTCCACTGAAGTCTGATAATGGTAGTAGAGTAGCTCAAAAAGTGAGTTACAACTATAAGAATCCAAATAAATATTTTCCTCCTATGTTTATGAATGTCCATCTACATAAGTTAGGTAGGATGGGTTTATATGCTTTATATTTCTGGTGTATTGTTTATGAAGCTGTTTTTTATGTAGTTCACTACTTAATATTTTTTTCTGTTTCATATTTTGATTCAAGAAGTTCCATTTACCTCATGTACAATTTTTATTAGACAACAAAAAGAAATATTGAATAGAAGTATTGCCCCCGGAAAAAATAGTGAGCTTTTGAAGATTTTCATACTCAGTATGGAAAACATTCCAGCAGATAATATGCAATTTCCAATAGGGTTAGTATTGTCTAATAAAAATGGTAGATAAAATATTTTAATATTTGGATAACATTAAAAAGGAAGAATACTTCAAAAATTTAGTGAAGCATATCAGTCTTAAGTGATGTAACTAGACACAAAAAAAATGGATCACAATGTAAACTGAAATGTAACTTGAAATGTGTTTCACAAATTTTGTATAGTTTTTCTATTGAAAAACCTACAAAAATGAGCATGTAGGCTCTGGTTGGAACCCCACAGACATGAGTGAAATGCTTTTGGCCACTAGAAGATCAAGGAACAAACATATCACACCATCTATGGTGTTACCACCACCCTCACAATGAGTTACTAATTCAAAAGTGAGAATACAAAGGGGTTTTTTTGCCAAATGTAGAAAAAATTCTAGAAAAAAATATATTTCTATGGATATATATTTTCAAAGTCATGTCCATGCTGCTGGCTTCACTTCACCAGCAGTACCACCAATATTAACTTCAGAATGATGGAAGTATCCTGTTCTCCACCTTGTAAAGACAGGTTTTGCACATGGAAGGGCATTAGGGACAGGCTCTCAGCTTAAGGGATATATTATTGGTTGGCTATTTGACCCAGTTTATATCTACATAGCTAGGACTTTATGGTCTAAGGACCATTGAACTCTAAGACTTGTGGAATGTGTCCCAATTACCGCAACACCTGTGCCGAACTGGATGGCTTTGCTTCATTAGGTCATCCTGCCCTGCACCATAACCTCTGACAGTCCATTCCCAACCAGCGCTTTGAGCATCCACCAGATGAACAGCCCATAGCTAAACAGAGCCTTGCAGTGAGGAGTCAGCTGTAACAATGTCCTCAGTGCTTGCAAATGTCTTCTGGACTGAGTCTTTCCGTCACCTATGACTTGAGAGCCAATTCCTGACAAGGTGAGATGCCCACTGGGATATTTGTTTTTTGTTTTTTTTTTCTTATATAATTTTTTTTCCACACTGTGTTTCTTTGGCTGGGGTCAAACTCATTTCCCAAAATATTTGTGATGGAAAAAAAAAACAACAACAACAACAAACAAAACCCAAAAAAAAAAAAAAAAACAACAGAGGTAAAAAGTCAATGATTTTCTCATTGCTCCGTCAGTTTTCTGGGTTACCTCTGGTCATCTACAGTGTAGCAAGACCCCTCTAGGAGACATCTTAGTTACTTGTTCTTGTAGTCCTGCTTTAGCTAACTCGGCTCTACTTGTCTCTCTCCTTTTTTAATATAATTTTTTATTTATTACAATTTATTCACTTTGTATCCCAGCTGTAGCCCCATCCTTATCCCCTCCCAACCCCACCCTCCTTCCCTTCCTCATGTCCTCCCATGCCCTATCCCCAGTCCACTGACAAGGGAGGTCCTCCTCCCTTTCCTTCTGACCCTAGCCTATCAGGTCTCATCAGGACTGTCTACATTGTCTTCCTCTGTGGCCTGGTAAGGCTGCTCCTCCCTCAGGAGAAGGCGATCTTTTGTGAGACTGATATGCCAACCCAGAACCATGCATGGATATATCTTAGAACTCCTGCACAGATGTAGCCCATGGCAGCTAAGTCTCCAAGTGGGTTCCCTAGTAAGGGGAACAGGGGCTATGTTTTACTTGAACTCAGTGACTGGCTCTACTTGTCCCTTAAACAACAGGAATTGGGTCAGTTTCACTTTTAAAAGAAATCTAGTTTAAAAAGAAAGTAAAAACTAAGGAAACCACCAGTGCACAGGACCCCTCCTTTTGAGTCTTACTCCCTTGAGACAGGGTCCCTCACTGTTTCTCCAGCATTTGGGGTTAGTCTGTAGCCAGCAAGCCTGCCTCTTTGCCTATGCCCATCTCCCAGTTCTGTTGTAGCAATGTCCGTGACCAAGCTCAGCTCTTTACATGGTTACTGGTAGCTCAACTTGTGTCCCCATGTTTGCAGAGCAATCTCTATAACAACTGCATGGATCACCTGCGCAGACTCCTTCACCTCCTTTTACGAAAACATCTTCTATCCCAAATGTTCTCTGCTTCTATAATAATATCCTGTTCTTGGTGTTCCTCTGTGATGTGACATGTTGCAACTGGCCCCTGCTAATGGTGTGGTTTGAAACAGTGGTATAGTCTTTGATTTAAAGGAATCTCTTAAGGGTTACAGACTTACTGTGGATTTGGGAATTAAATTGGGTTACTGCTCAACTAAGCATCTTGCACAAGTGCAGGTTTTATCCTCAGATTCTTGAAAACACGTTGAGAGGCATTTTTAGTGGACTCAAAAAAATGGAAGGACCATTCCCCCCAAATCATTGTTAAGAGTGGTGGTTGTATGTTGACTGTAAAGTAAGTGATTAAAAACCTTTGTATACTTACACATATCATATGCTGAAACTCACTAGTGAGTACTCCTTCAATTTCCACTGCTCTCTTCCTTCTAAGAATGAAGTCTTCAATTTTCCTTGTATCTGTATATCTGCTCAAATCAAAGAACAACTATGTGTGATCAAATTAATGATAGGAGCATAATCTTTTAAAATCTTTACATCCATTAATTTATTCAGGCCCTTATGTATCTGCTTTGAATCCTTCAGACCATTGTGAGAATTGTCCGGTAACAGCCTTTTCTACTGTTCTATATCAACCAGTGCAAAAAGTATGTGGATCTACGCACCTGACTTTCTCTCTTGTCATTGCCATTCCTCCTTCCTGCCAGGGCCTTCCTAGAGGATCAGAAATGAATTTATAATATTTAATGGTAATTCATTGTAATAGTGTAGCTTTGTTCTTCAATGCCACAGCTTTGGAATTATTAGTCATTGTCATGTATCGGGAAGTAAGCAGTGAATGCATTTAAAACTCATAGCAGCTGGTCTTCATTAAAAGCTAATGTGCATTTGCAAGAAACGTTAAGCAATACCACATTTAGTCTTCATGCCAGCACATAGTGAATTTATCGGCAAGTGTATGAATAATGGCGCTATGAAAAAATATCATGGTCTCATATCTTGCATGGGGCAAAGGGGTTAAAAAAACCTGCTCTGCCCTAAATCTCAGGCAGCAAAAAGAGTTAGCAGTGATCTTAGAAATCTTTGTAATCAAACTGCTATGATATTCCTCCTTCGCTTGAGCTTCTTGAAAATGACATGTGAATACAGATGTATTCAGACACCAGGCCAAGGAATGAGGGAGAGAGCATTTTTCTTCGGGTTCCGCAAGAAAGTCGCAATTAAACATCTTCTAGCACAAAATACTTATGGCTTTGTGACTTGCCATAGAAATTTTTCTTCACCGGATTTGGATTTTCTTACAGAATAAAAAGAATTTCCCCACCCCCCCACTTCGTTTCAATTCTCTCCTTTGCTCTTGAGAAAGTTCAGAAGCGTGCAATTGTCATGCAGCATGGACCAGTAGATGGCAGCAAAAGCCCGCCTTAGACCCTAGAACCAGCATGGCTGAGCAGCACAGAGAAGCCCAAAGCAGCTTTCAAATTATCATCAGGTAAGCCACATCCTTACCTGACACGTCGGAGGGGCTGATTTTCCAGGTCACACATGTCTTATTACTTTAGAAAATAATCATGTAAAAAGGCTTTCTGTTGTGTTTGTTGGTGCATTTGTGCAGGATGGAGACTGTCAAGCCCAAATCAAACTAATAGCAAAGAAAATAAATGGTCACCCAGGAGAAGTGCAGATAATTTCCATTAAGAATGTTCCTCTTGGGCTTTCAGAGACCTTTTTTCATCACCGAATCTGAGCAGTGAAGCAGTCTTCTTCATAAATTATTTATCAACTTCTTTTCCCTCTCTTATTCTCCCCACTATTGAAACAAGCAAAACTCCAACTTTGGGTGAATTCTCCTTTAAGGACATCTGGACAGAAACATTTCTTTCCACCCTTGTGTATCAATACTGATGCACAACTGTGTAAAAAACCGAATACAACAAGAGGTACTTTTACTTTACATTGGAATCTTCTTTTTGAAGAACTTCACCATTTACATCTAACTTTTTTTTATTAATATTTATTTGATTTTCAGCATAGAGCTAGCTCATTTATACTGTGTTTAGTATTTTAACTGAATTGCTTCTTTAATCTGAATGTGAGGATTCTTTAGTATGTGCACCATGTTGACAAGCAAAACACATCTCTAAGTGTTTGTTCCAGTGAGTCTAAAACAAACACAGAAGTATTTTACACACTTGTGATGAGGGTTTTATACAAGAAATGAATTGGCCAGTGAAACCCCAGCTTGGTACTGAGTAAAAGCTCACTGCCTTGACCACACAGGAGAAGACAATGGCTAAGATTCCTTCCAGTTTTCTGGCTCTGTTAATCTATTCATAAATTTGTCCCTACTCAGCAATAGAGTAACAGATGCCCATTCTAAAAAAAGGAGAAAGTTGAAAGATGCTGAGAAGAAAGTGATTTAGAGGATAAGTGATTGGCTCACAAAAAGCAGTTTTTTTTTTTTTTATGACTATTAAGTACCAATGCATCATTCATCTCTGTCGAGAGTTCATTATGCATCAATGAGACCTAATAGAAGAAAAGAAGAAAAATGATATTATTATAGAGGAGAAAAAAAAAATAAAGACTAAGTTTCTGGAGGAAAAGAAACGATGTCATCACCATTATGTATGCTTGATCTAAAGATGATTCCCCAGGATTGATCAGGGCCTGGTGGCCTAGGCCTGCAATCACAGCTACTCAACAGGCCAAAGCAGGAAGATGACAAGTTCAAAGCCAGAATGGATTACACAATGATCTCAAAGGGAGTCTATGCAAATTAATGAGACCCTCCTTCAAAGTAAAATGTGTAGAGAGTCCTAGTGGTGGATCTCAATAGTAAAATCCTTGCCTATCATGTGTAAAAACCTGTTTAATCCCCAGTACAACTCCTTTAAAAAATCATAATAAAAAACTAAAAAAATCATAAGAAATCATCCAGGATTTGAAAACAGAATTGATGATCAAGTGCTTTGAGAGTTAAATCCATTCCATATCAGGTTTTTATATATTTATTTTTCAACCCTGTCATTTATTTAGAATGAAATACCACATTAGATACTATTTCTTCACAATGACAGTCTGGAAACCTATGTTAACTGCTTTGGGTGACTTTCCGAGCATTTGGGGAGATCCAGAGCCACTTGTGGCCACAGCGTGTTGTGAACATTGATGTGTTGCATGTTTACAACATACAGGAACAGGACTCCTCGGGCCCACTGTATAGATGAGCAGATGGAGACGCTTTGCTAAGGGCCAGCCTACTCTGCAGGTGAGAATGAGCTGTCGGAGTTCTGTGAGTACTCTCTCTATCACTCCCGCCCACCTTCTCCTACAACAAACTTTTACTTCTTCTTTTTTTGCGTTTGCTTCTAAAACATGCAAAACAGCCTCCAAACATACAACTGTGAAGGTGAACAGCTACTCTCCAGTCTATCTTGCCATCCTCAGGCTGGGTGGCTGCAGCCTCCTTACATCAAGGACTTGGCAACTGGCAGTGCCCTAGTCAAGGGTAGGTGTTGTTGTTGTTTTGTTGAAAGAAGGTTGTAGCTCATCTTTACTTACCCGTCGGTGACCATTTATAGGAAACACACTATGTGGTATCTTGGAGAAGAGGACACAGAATGCTTTCGTAAAACAAAGGCCTTGAAGACAGGAAAGGCTGCCATCATTTGACGCACTTAAGAAATACACAGAAAATTACCTGGGATCTGAATGCAAAGAGTATTGAGGCTGACTTTGAAATAAATGTTGTTTGTTATCTAACCAGCCTTAGAAGTCAGTCACCTTCAAGAGTCTCTTTACTGTAAAAGGAAAATGGTGAGAGAAATGTATATATATCTGTATATATATTACATATATATGTACACACATATGTATATATACACATGTAAGTATATATTCACATATACATGTGCTTCGTGAAATGTTTACCATGGTGTCCTTGCATAGAAGGTACGACATGGATCAGGCTAGCTACTACATTTATCATCATGTAACCACTTCTGTTTCTGCAAGAAATCTACAGTTCTTGCCAGTGGCTGAAGGTTAACTTGGCAGTGGATATTCAACTTAATCTATATTAACATAAGGAACAACAAAATTTTCCAAATTGAACAAAAGTCACTAAAAACTTTTTTTTTTTTTATATTTTCACAGAAAGTGTAGTACTTCATCTTTATCTTGGCCTTAAGCTTGAGGTACATTCATGGGGCATGTATACTGTAATTGACTCTCTTTGTTAGTTATCAGTTATGAGTTAGATTTCTTGTCTATGAAGGTGTTCTTAATAAAATAAAACAGAAAATTAAGACAGCATGGCTATGACATGTTTTCTGAAAAATCAATGCCCTGTTTAAATCTAGAAAAAGTAAAATTCAAATTAATAAAGTGGGATATTTTCAGGTGGATCACTGAAACGTTTGGTTCTGAACAGCCTTATCTGAAAAAAAAAAAAATGTAGGGCCTGCAATGGTTTTAGCTACTAGATTTTATTTTTTTATAAGATTTACCATCTGCCAGATTGTGTGGCAATCATATTGCATATCTTTCTGCATTAAACTGACAGCAAACTTGCAAAGTATGTGTTCTTTCTGTTTTTTAAAGGTTGAGTGGAGCTCAGAACATAGTAGGTGAGTCAAGATCCTGTGGTTGACACATGACTTGAATTCTAGTTCTCTGACTCTAAAGCTTGGGTTTATAACTATGCAAGTTTAATATTACAATGAAGAAGCGTTCCATCTTAAGACAACATTTCAAGTACTCTGCACTGTAGTGGGTAGAAGTGTTTTGACATATGCCTTCAGCTTGAGGGGGAACAAGGACAACTTAAGGAAAATACAGTGTATCACGTTTAAACTTAGACATTACCACTGGAGGCAGGGAAATATAACATTTTAGTTTTCTGTATCTCAGTTCCGTTTTGTTCTCAAGTTCCCCCAAGCTACCTACGGCAGACAATGTATTTTATGGTGTTCTGGTATACTCAGTCCTAACTAGATCAATTTGCAGTCAAATCTAAACAGCGCTGTTTTAACAGTTATGTCCTGTTGAAGGGAGAGTTCAATACTGAAGGTTGCTGATACATCACTTTTGTCAAACACAGTTTTTTTTTTTTTTTTCTCCTGGTGCCATTGTTCTCTGAGAAGCTGTTAAGTCTGACCTGTAGAGGGGAGAGGAGTCTCTGGCCAGTGTGGTAATTTTCTGGTCCCTGCTAGTCTCTGTTGGTAAAGAAACTCCTCTTTTTTTTTTTTTTTTTTTT
>NW_026596134.1:18896781-18964910 GCF_907164565.1 Psammomys obesus | reverse complement strand
ATTTTTCTTTTTTTCTTTTTTTTTTTTGTTTTCTTTTTTCTTTTTTTTTTTTTTGATTTTTATTGTTTTCTTATCAGTTACATTTTATTAACTCTGTATCCCAGCCGTGTCTCGATCCCTCTTTCCCTCCCAGTCCCTCCCTCATCTCCACCGTGCCCCTTGCCAAGTCCACTGATAGGGGGGACCTCCTCCCCATTCATCTGATCCTGTTTTATCAGGAATCTTCAGGACTGGCTGCAAAGCTCTCCTCTGTGGCCTAACAGGACTGCTCCTCCCTTGGGGGGTGGGGAGGCCAAAGAGCCAGTCATTGAGTTCCTGTTAGAAATAGTCCTTGTTCCCCTCACTTTGGGAAGCCAATTGGTTACTGAGCTACCACAGGCTACATCTGAGCAGAGGTTCTAGGTTACATTCATACATGGTCCTTGGTTGCATGTCAGTCTCAGAAAAGACCCTGTGCCCAGATATATTTGGTCCTTGTGGAGCTCCTATCCTTTCCTCATCAGACTAACTCCCCTTCTTTCTTATGATTCCCTGTACTCTGCTAAAGGTTTGGTCATGAGTCTTTGCTTTGAAAACACTGCTAGTTAGAGTCTTTCAAATGTGCTCAGTAGACTCCTGTCATATGTTCAATGCGCATCCCATCTGTCTTTCTAAACGAGGATTGATAATCTTACCCCATGTCAGCGCTTTTGATTATCTTTTTTAGGTGTGTAGATTTCATTATGTTTATCATATCTTATAGGTCTATATAAGTGAGTATATACCGTGTTTGTCTTTCTCCTTCTGGGATATTTCACTCAGGATGATCTTTTCTAGATACCATCCATTTGCCTGCAAATTTCATGATTTCCTCCTTTTTGATTGCTGAGTAGTATTCCATTGTGTAAAAATACCACAATTTCTGTACCCATTCCTCCGTTGATGGACATCTGGGTTGTTTCCAGGTTCTGGTTATTACAAATAATGCTGCTATAAACATGGTTGAGCAAATATCCCTTTTGTGTACTTCAGCAAAGTTTTGGTATATACCTAGCAGTGGTATAGCTGGGTCTTGAGGAAGCACTATTCCTAATTGTCTTAGAAAGCGCCAGATAGATTTCCAGAGTGGTTGTACCAGTTTACATTCCCACCAGCAGTGGAGGAGGGTTCCCCTTTCTCTACAACCTCTCCAGCATTTGTTGTCCCTTGAGTTTTTCATCTTGGCCATTCTGATGGATGTAATGTGATATCTCAGGGTCGTTTTGATTTGCATTTCCCTGATGGCTAATGAGGATGAGCATTTCTTTAAGCATTTCTCTGCCATTCGATATTCCTCTGTCGAGAATTCTCTGTTTAGCTCTGTTCCCCATTTTTTAATTGGATTACTTGGTTTGCTGCTTTTCAGCTTCTTTAGTTCTTTGTATATACTCGATATTAGTCCTCTGTCAGATAAAGGGTTAGTGAAGATTCTTTCCCAATCTGTAGGCAGGCGTTTTGTTTTGATGATAGTGTCCTTTGCTTTACAGAAGCTTTTCAGTTTCATGAGGTCCCATTTATTGATTGTTGCTCTTAGAGCCTGTGCTGTTGGTGAAGAAACTCCTCTTACTTGACTTATATCATGATCATCTATCTGTTGTGGCTAACGAAGCTTCATGAACGACATCTTCCTTTTTTAATATATATTTTTTTCTTTCTTGTTACAGTAAGTGTTAATAGTCAACTTGAAAGATTCTAGAATCACCTAGGAGGTGGGCCTGTTGCTATGCCTGTGGGTAGGATAATCTTAATTGCATTAATTGATGGAAAAAGATCCATCTTAACTGTGAGTGGAAACATTTCCTGGGCAGGGGATGCTGAATTGTAGAAAATGGAGAAAGTCAGACTGGCATGGTACATGCCTGTGTTCCCAGCACTCTGGAAGCCAGAGGCAGGTGGTTCTCTGTGAGTTTGAGGCTAGCCTGGTCTACAGAGTGAGTCCACGGAGAAACTCCATAGCAAAATAGCACCCCCACACCTCCTCAAAAATGGAGAAAGTGAACTGGATCCTAGCATGCATCTCTCTCTGTTTTCCTGTGTGACCAGCTGCTTCAAGCTCCTGTCGCTCTCATTTGCCCAACATGAAGCTTCCACAGGTAGAGTAAATCCTCTCTCACCCAGGTTACTTCCCCATATGCTTATGTTGCTTTTGCCAGGGTATCTTATCACAGTATTAGAAAGTGAACTAAGATATCACTGTGCATGTAATTCAGTGATTATTTTTCTTTATCTTTCATTGGGATGTATGGGAACTACCCGGATTGCTGCAACTGAGCTGGCCAGTGAAGGAATGAATCTGTCTCAGTCTCTGTCTTTGCCTTATTGTTCCATAATTTCTTCAGTTCCTTGAGGATTGCCTTGAATTGATATTCATCCTGTCTCTCTACCAAAGATCAGGGGGCTCAGAGTCAATGGAGTACAGAAAGAGCATTTAACCCTTGACTCATCCCTTTAAAAAATTCCCGTTCTCTAGTGTACACGTCCTATACTTCTTACTTTGCAGATATTTTAGGTCTGTTCTTACTCTGTAGGTATTTTAGGTCCATTTCTTGGTTCTTTGCTTTTATTAGGTAAAAATAATTCAATGTTCTGAGTTTTCAGAAAACTATTTTCTATTTTATGAAGACGTGCTTTTAAGAGTATTGTTTAATTATGGGTCTATGGAAATGTACTTTGATGAAACAAAAAACTTAGTAATGGCTCCCTTATTCTTGGCATGCTTATCCAGCCCTGGAAACAATTACAAATGCCTTGACTATAATTTGTTGAATGGTAGCAATCCTTGGGACAATTGGTAACAATTAAGAGTTCCAGGAATGACAGAGAATTCAAGTTGGCTTTTGTTAACCTGTTGCAGTTTAGAGTTTTCATCAGAAAGTGAGTCCTAACCCTGTGTTACTATTTCTTGTTTACCCTTGCATGTAAGTGTATTCATATGCAGATACTAAAATAATAATAATAATAATAATAATAATAATAATAATAATAATAAATAAGTATTTAAAGAATGTTGGTGTCAGGCTAATGTCAATATATGAGTGTGTTTTTCTGAATTCACAAGCTGAATGCTATCTTCACCTGGTAACCTTGAGATCCTGTTTTGCTTCTTTGTCAACTTGGGTTTCTAGACACCTACAAGTAGTGGATAATCCCTGAACATATTTCTGTTGTGTGAAAAGCAGACTACTATCAGTTGGTGCTACATCAACTACAAAACAAGGTGGAAGGGACCTTGATACAGTACTGTCTCGTGAGTTTCCTGGCGGAAATGGGAAAGAAATGTCTACTCACCTCAAATAGGGAAGAGCCAACAGACCAAGGATAGATTCTGTGGAATCCGGATTGATAGATAACATGCATTTATTTGGATTACTTGCAGAAGCACGGTTGACTCAGGGCAGGTGTGCCACCTCGTGTCTCCATCAATATTTTAGCGCTTCTATTCTCCATGGGATTGTACTAGAGAGAGAGGTGGCAGAAGAGGAACTTCTGAGACTCCCACTTCTAAGGGGAGTATCATCACCTGTGTTGCCACTACTAACAACTTAGATATCTGTCATACAATTGTGTTTATTCTGTTATAATTAATTATGTACCAAGGACTTCTGTAGGGAGGTCATTGCTTCAAAATGGTCATGTCAACTATAACGCAAATATGCTTTTAAAACTACTGTCTTCACTTCAATATTCATGTAAAATGTCTTAATCAAAGTGTCTTCCAGAAGAAAAGAATGTGTTATTCCCTTTACCCTGAATTGGATTCAAATGTAGATACTCCGCTTTGATGCTGGGCTTGGCTGTCAGCTTGGCTGACAGATTCAGGCCTCTGTTTATATGGTTCACGAGCTAAGAGTTATATTTGCATTTTAAATAGCTGAAGTACAACAAAACAAAGAATAGTATGTAGAAAAGATCAACCTTGTCTAAAAGTTTGAACTATTTACTATGTTGTGCTTTGCATAACAGTTGCCATCCTTTGTAGTAAACAATAGAAAGACCAATGAACTTGAACTACACCAAGCAGAGAGGACTCATTCTGTTTGAAGCTGGACTTTGAAGTTATGATTTAAACATTTGAAGTCAATAGGAGCTGTATGGAAATTGTGTTCTTGATGTAACAACAGCAGGAGAGAGAAAGCTTTGCTCAGTTTTCATGTCTGATGTCTACAGAACTAAAAACACCTTGGCTTCTTCTTACAAGAGACTGATTATTTTTTAGGCTGACAATAAATTTGGTATTATTCAGACACAGCCAGAAAGGATAAATTGTTCATTTTTTGTTTGTTTGTTTATTTTGGATTGTCGGCTCCCTCAGCCAAGGCTCGTGACTCTTGTATTTATAAGGTGGATGAAACATTTTCAACACTTCAGGAAAGAAAAGAAACTCTCGCGAGATTTGGGTAGCTGAACTATAGCAACGTTCTGTTCTTTCTCCATGGCCTTAGAAAATCCAAGCACATTTGTCCAGAAGAATCGAGATCAGTCATCGCAAATACGTGATTTTTGGTAGGACTGCAGCCAAAACTGCCCACTAAAACCTCTTGGGTCATCGATAATAATTAAGAGGCTGTACTTGTGGCTTCCTAGAGGGACCAAAATCAAGACTATATTATGATTAACTGTCTGCTTGTGATATGTGTCATTGAGCAAGATTTGTTTAAGTTGGCAAATTTTAATACTGGTGTGATTTTGTTTTAATTTTTTTTCTGCCTCTAATTATGTTATGATTAAGTTACATCCACTGGAGTGTAATTATCTGTTGCATAATACTTTCTGTACATGGGTCCCTAGAAATTTGTCACTTCAATACTGCTGAATGAGGGCTTGCTGTGCCTTCTTAATGATAAAAATTTCTTTGACAGAGTTAGGTTTATCTTCTTTTCCCCAGGAGCCTCTTAACAATCATTTTCAAAAGAATAAAATCCTAGCCTGATCTGTTTATCTTTCAGATTGGGTTTTTCATTTGGCTCTTATGAATTCTGGGACTATCATGATCATAGTGGGTCCCAAGTGAAGGAGGACCACTCAGCCACGACAGTGAGACACTTAACCAAGAGATGGCACTGAGAATTTATTTTCATTTCAGGCTTATTTCATAGGTAAGATTCACTCTTTATTTTACTTTTTTTAAGTTTTTGAGATTTTTTTTCTTTTATTGAAATAGATTTTTTTCCTCACATAATATATCCTGATTGTGGTTTCCCTCCATCTGTTTCTGCCAGTTCTTCCCCACTTCCCCTTTCATCTGGAACCACTCCCTTTCTGTCTATCATTAGAAAACAAACAAACAAAAAAAGAAAACAAACAAACTTCTAAGGGATAATAATAAAACATCACTTATATTTTATTTCCTTTTATGTCTTTTAAGTAGTTCTATAAGTTTGTCCTCAGAAACTCAGGGGGATTTTATTTTTTCCATTAGTTCACAGGGTAGGGAGGGTGGTATGTTCTCAAAACCATCCCAATATTGATTCCTCCTTTACCTTTTTTCCTCATTATACCCTAAATTTCATGATGGCAAAGTCTTAAAAATCATTTCATTTTTAAGAATCTAGGATGCCTGGCACTGGAAGGCTGAACAATGAGAGGCATAGCTGCCTGTTAGTGTCTTCTGATCTCTTCTTCACTTCTCTTTAGTTTGTTTTACATTTCCGGAAATTGAGTAGTCAAGTTAGATCAACTTGTAATTAATTTATGGTTACTTTCAAATTTTCCTCCTACATTGCACAGAGCATTGCCACAAACGTCATCTTCTGAGTCGCCTTTTCTTGCTTACGACTTTTTAAAATCACAAGCAGAGTTGGCTGCTGTGCTGGTACCATGAAGAGGAGTAAATGGTGAGAGGATGGCTGGAGCAGTTCCAGAGAATGAGAAATGGCAGAAATGGCAAGGAGCTGAGGATGAGGAACCAGCAAAGGGTTGTAAAAGAATGTTGATGATGGACAGCTGTGACACATCAAATATGAGAGAGAGATTGTGAACCCCGTAAGTCTTAAAGGCCAAGGATTCCAACTCCCAAAGCTTAAGTGCTGACTGGTGCTGGCTGCAATTGTCCCTGCTGCTTAGGCCTAAGAATCTCATTAACTCCTACGTTTCCTAATGAGAGTCGCTAGAACTATAAGCCTCTAGCTTGTAAGGCCTAGTTAAATTCTAAGGACTTAAAACTCTATGCTTCTAATCTCTCAGCCTAGTCCATAAACCTTTGTCCTTTGGGGACTTGGAACTTGAATCACTGGAAAAGTGACTCCTAACCTGTTCAGGATATCTATCCAACAAGAACAAAAAGCCCTCATGTAGCTTAGTGGTAACAGAAGATGACATACTTTCATTTTCAGTTGTGCAGGGTTAAGGTAGAAGAGCTCTCTGGGAAGAAACCACGGCATGAATGGCAGGAATGAGAAGAGTACATCAGAAGGGCAGTGGAGCAGCAAGATACACAGCAAATGGAATGAAGCTCTGAGCAAGTCTGGCGGTAAGCGGCTGAATGCCAAAGTTCAGTCAGGACATGCTAAAGATAAAATAATCTTCTGTAGAAACACAAATAACAGTTGTCTTTGGGATAAAGAACAAAAGTTCAAAGATTAATTCTTCGCCTTACTCAGTCTTAACATCAACCAAGGCAGGGTAAGGTTCAGTGTAAGCGTGGGTCATGCACATGATATCTTTCAGGAATGGTCAAGAAACAAAACAAGAAAGCATTCTATGGCATTTAATCTAGAATGGATTTAGAAGAGAAGGTCTTTTTTTCTTTAAAGCAATTATACTTTACAATGTGTTCTTTTCCTCTGTTGTCTCAGCTTCCCACAATGCCTGGCTTCATTAGCACAGACAGGAAACAGAGTTCTCTGATGTGCTCATGGAATTAAATCTTCTGAGCTGCAACTAATTGTTTTGATTAAAACAAAAAAACCCACATTGTAACACTATATGAGAAGAAGATCAATGCTTCCATGCTGGTGAACTTAGAAAAGAAGAAAACAAAGAGAAATAATAAAATCAAAACACACTGCTTTATGTCACATCTTGTTGATAGGAAACACAAAACCAGAATCCAGCTTAGCTTAATGAACTTCCAGAGTCACATGAGCAAAACCTCACTATAGCTTGTCCATGTAATTCTATAAATCTCTGTTTTTCTGTGTGTACTTGTGCTCTTAAGCAAGTCATGTGTTCTATTACAGTCTCAGTTTCCTCAGTTCTTAAAAAGGTTTAAAATATGATTATGTGTATGTGTGGGTGTGTGCTGTGTGCATGTGTGTGAGATGATCGTGGACGTCAGAAGAGGGTGCTGCATTTCCTGGAGCTGGTGGTTGTGAGCTGCCTGACAGTGGATACTAGGAACTGAACTTGGGTCCTCTGCAAGAAGAGAAAGAAGTGCTCTTAAGTGCTGAGCCACTGTGCCATTCTATCTCAGTCTTTTAAATGGAGTGGGTACATTTATTGAGAACATATCCTAGGGCATTCTGAGCAGAAATAGTTACAGTGAGGAGACAGTCTATGACTAAATTGCTGCTTTACCATTTCTGCTTTTACCTAATAACAAAAAAAGAGTCAAAATAAGACAACTCTTTCTTTGCAGACCCGAGGAGTACTGAGCTCAGGCTTAGCTCTACCTTGAAGTTTCACTTTGGGCCTTTTTCTACTTTGGGAATATCAGTGAAGGCAGTTCCAGTTTAAACAGATTACAAGCGATGGTTTCCTACTCGAAGAATACATTTCTGAGCTTCCTTTTCAGAGAGGGAAGTCACTTCCACCTCTATAAGGGATTGTACCCCATCTTTCTCTCTGGACATTTCAGCCATCTACACGTGTAAGTGACAAAGATGTCCCCTCTCAGTGAATAAACATGGCCCAAGGTCACACCAAGCCTCTCTTTCTTTCTACCTTCTCCCTCTCCAGAGCTGCCCTTTTAATAGTCTAAGAAGGGAGGCTTTTCCTGCTTTGAAGTTCGGTGCCTCTACCTGTGTCAGATCTTGATGAATTTGTCATGCACCTTGAAGATATAACCACAGAGCCCATGTCTTATCTGCTAACAAGTGCCTATAACTGATGCCTTGTCCTGAAGGAGGAAATTACACAGAAGCCACTTTTTGAAGAGTTTGTTTGCAGGGAGTGAAAAGTGCTTATATTGACCAAACCACTTCTGTTTCTATACAGAGGAAGCAAAGTCATCATTCGAGTGAGAGGGATGGCTAGTCGGCTCCGCCTTGCTGCATCCTAAGTGTGGTCCATGAGGCAGCAACAACCAAATCATGTGCAGCTTGCTGGAAACACAGAATCTGAGGCCCTAAGCTGAACCTGCTCAGTCAGTGTTACCAGAGTCCTAGCTGAGTCTGTGCAAATTAAAATTTAAGAAGACAGATTTTAGATGAGTGGGCCGTAAGGAAGGTTGTTAGAAAATTATTTTATCTAATCTGAGGGTAAACATACTGTTACTGTAAGAAACACCGATAGTTGATCTGAGTATAAACTTTAAAATTTTATCTTGAGTCACCTGTAAAACTTGTGTCATCAGAAAGCAATTTCAGAACAGAGCCAGTGATACCATTTGGTGTATCAGTTACCCTTCAGGCTTTCAAATGTTTTAACTCCATTTCTGTTTGTTGAGATCAGCATGGGCTTAAGAAATAAAGATCCTGGAAAAACAATACTCCAGTTCATCACTGGATGAGCACAAAACCGAAAGCAATCTATCTATTTGTTTAAAAATAAAGACTGAAATATTTTTTTCCCGCATCAGACATGCAGAATTTTTGTGTGCATGCATGTGTGTATATGTGTGTGTGTATTTGTGTGTTTGTGTGTGATCTGTGTGCCTGTGTGTATACAGATGGGCAAAGCAGTAGGTGAATATTGCTTTCTAGCTGGTGATTCACTATATACTCAGTACTTCGGTCTATGCCTGGGGTCACAGTACAGTGGGCTCAGCAATGATTGTCTGGAATGGATATTTCATTTTCAGTTATTAGGGCTTGAAATTGAATAGGTGATTTTTGTACCATAAAAGTGGTGACTTCACCATAGAAGGTAAAAACGAGGCAGCTGGGAAGCAGTTCTGTTGCTCATTATGGCTGTGGCCAGCTATGTGGCTCTGGGAGATTAGATGCACTTTCACTGAATCACTTGGTTACTTCTTTCTCAGAGAAAAATGTTCAGCAGACCTCTAAAGAATTCTTATAAGTCTTGCCCTTGACTTAAACAGGAGCAAACCACAGACCACACAGTGCAGAAAAAAAAAATCTTACTGGAAGAAAATGGGAAATCTTTTGAAGTCACAAAGGCAATATTTGAACTGGACGATAGAAGTCAATAGACCTCAGAATGTGGCTTTAAGAGCTGAGTGTGTCTTACCTGGCGCTGTGCACATTGGGAGCCGACCAACGTTGTTTATGGTAAGTGAAGGCATCCTGGAAAGGCACTGTGGAAAGGGCCTTTCCAAGACATGGGAAAATGCACTGAGGAAGCGTTCAAAGTTCTAGAATCAACTAGCTGCACACATTTTCATGCTCTGAAAAGATTCTGCGTTGGAGAAAAAATAAGAAAGGAAGAATAATTTAGAAGCTAATTAGATTCACACGGTCATGGGCTTGACCTTTGTTACACATTAAATTTCATAAAAGAAGCTGGAGATGCTAGTAAGCCTGTTTTATAGATGACTGTGTTAAGTCCCAGGTACAATGAATAGAATGCCCCACTCACAGACTTGGTAGCAGATTTGAGATTAGAACTGAAGCTTATTGAACAACAGAGCACCAAAATTTCAAAGTATGAGCAAATATAAGAAGAAGTTAGAGGTGTCTACAAGGTTATTGGAGAGGTGACGCTATCAATTTTAAATAGACTCCAAAATTACAGAAGTTCTTGGCGAAGCTATCCAGCTTGGCAATGGACATGAGGACCTGCTGGTTTTAAGCTATTCCAAGTGGGAGGATGTATGTAGAAATGGTTTTGTTAACACAGGGGTATCGGTGGCCATCTTTGTAATAGGATGGGATTAGGGAGACCCGCTGAAGATGATAGGCCATGGATGTTTCCACATCTAGTGCATTTTCATGTTCAGTCAATCTCTACATTTTTTTTTGTCTTTGAAATGAGATCTCACTCAATGCCCACATTTAACTTGCAATGTAGCCCAAGCGATCACTGACCGTGCAGTCACCTTGTCTCAGTGTCCTGAGTGCTGAGATGACAGACATATGGCAAACCTAGAAGAAGCCTGTGACTTTGGGTTCATTAACATAGACCTTTAGAAAATACAAAGATCGGAGAAGCAAAGAGGTCAATATCCATTTATTTATTTCATGTCTTTTGAGGCCTGTGTTAGGCACTGGGGTTATCATGAGAATATAGTGAAGGATGATAAGGACAATATAGACAGGACGGGGAAGCACCACATAATGACATCTGAGACAAATACAGAGGAGGGGTCAGGAAAATCTTTTACTGAAGGTCCAAGAAAAAAGCCATGATGGGTTAAGCTGGAGATAAGAGCTCACAAGTAACCAGATTTGTATCACCCCCTTTCAGAAGCCGTGGATAACCCACACAGATGCAGACAGACTTAATGGCCGAGCTTGAAACAATTCCTTCTTACTAGGGTCCTAGGAGTTGAATGAGGCAATCACTTCTCTTGATTTCTTTGGCTGGGAAAGGAAGATTTTTGGCCCTTTCCCCAGAAGGCTGTTTTCCACATTCATCACTTTGTGTGACAGCTTAGGCATGTGATTAGCAGGTACTGACCTAAGCAGGAAGCATCCTGCTGGATGGAAACTGGACCACAAAACTGATTGTTTTGGGCTGTTTCCATTGGGATAATGAGAGAGACCTGAGATGGTTTATTTTTCTTCTTTCTTCCCAAATGCTGCTGCCTTCCACTTTGGGAATCTGAGTCAGACTCTCAAGAACTGTTAAGCTCTCTGTAGAGCCAGGGGATGCTGAACAGAGAAGTGTTCCCTAGAAGATTGTTTACAGATGAGGGATCTGAAACCCAGAGAGGAGAGGAGGAACTATTGAGTTTGGGATGAGCCCCTTAGACTAAGACTCATCTCTTGAACCTAGTCCATTCACTTTGCCTTATACATACAATATTCAAATTCATAGTCATATTTCTAAGCAACCTTCCTCTGGAAACTTAGGTGAGGCATAACCCGATGTAGGAGTGTTTAATTAAAAAACAATATTAATTCCCGAAAGATGATTTATGTTTAGCTTGGTATCATATGTTTTTGACACAACATTGGGGTGTAGGAAGGTTTAATATAGATAAAAATCCTAGACTGCCATTTTGTTTCATTAATGCCTCAAAAATCTAGCTGTGTGATTTTAGCTCATTTAACTTCTATTTTCTTAGTAGCAAACGGTACTGTTTTATCTATATATCCATTTATTCATTCATTCAATCACTCAACAATTTTTTACAAATCCTTTACTGTTTTCTAAGAAGTACTATACATTGCAGAGAGTCTATGAATGGTGATGGAAGGGACAGTTGGCAGATCTTTTTTTTTTTTATTTTTTTATTTTTAAAGAAGCACTGTAAGAGATAGTGCATTTATTCCCAACTTCAGTGATAGCATCTACTACTTAGAAGCAAAGCCTGGCTGGAGTCAGGCTATGTCACTCCCCAGCTTTCTTTGGCCATGTGTCCTGAGGGTTGTTTCAGCACCTGTAAGTGATACACATCTGTGAGGGCTCCGTGGGAACAGACAGTTGGAACTGTGTGGGTGTTTGCTTTCCATCTCGTTACTGTTACAAACCCACACGTGACTTTCCATGCCATTGGTGTCTGAGATCGTGCTCCCTGTTTTTCTTAATCCTGCTGACTGCCGATCGGTCAGGGATGAATGACGTTAGAAGTACGATGGCAATATAAGTTAATTAATATATCCCAATGGAGAGAAGTTTTCTCATTAGTAAAGAAAGAGGCAGAGTGAGAAATCACTATAAATATATTACTACCATTTTATTCCTTAAACATATTGTTATAAAATTACCATTTTATTCTTTATTTTAATTTTTGAGAGAGGATCTGCTTTGTATCAGAGGCTATCGTCAAACTCATGACAATCGTCCTGTTTTAATGTCTTAAATCCTGGGATTACAGGCATGTTCTACTGTACTTGGCTTATTATAATTTTAATTATGGTAAAATATATAAATGTTTAATATAATTTGACTGTTTTATTTACTTTTTTGAGGTCGTCTAATGTAGCTCATCCATTGTGGATGAGGATGATCTTGAGCTTTTAATCCTCCAGCCTCTACCCAGAAAGTGTGGGGGTCACAGTTTTGTACTATCATGCCTGGGTTTAGAGAGTGCTGAGTATCAGACCTACAGCTTTGTGCACACTACCTTCTGAGCAACATTCCCCAGCCCCGTTGTACCCTGTACAGTTCAGAGGTATTAATCACATTTCACGTTATTCTGAAGCTGTTGTCACTATTTCCAGAGCCTTTTGCTATTTCAAACTCAAGATATATACTCACCAAATTATGTATTCTGTCCCCTCATCATCCCCTAGAAAGCACTCTACTACTTCAAGTGTCTGTAAATTTGAATACTTCAGGAAACTCATATAAGTAGAATTGTACGTCTTATTATAGCATTAATAAAAAAGTAAAAAGGCATCTCTCTAGAAAACTCATAATTCATAAAAGCACACAGGTAAAATTAACCTTAAGGTTAATCTATGTTGTAGGATAATATTCAACTCTAGCCTTTTCAATACTTTAGTATAACCAGTGACTCTTCTGGCACAACTCTGTTGTGTCGACTTCTCATTGCAGAACATTTTATATCTTCTATGGATCTCTTCAGATACTGTTCACAGTGTCATGTGTACTTGTATGTTGCAAAGTGTCTGTCTTCCCTTCTACAGTGTTCCATATAGGGGTCTGCTATTTCTTTTAGTCTATCTTGCACCATCTCATAGCTATCACATAACAAGACTTTCTAAACTAAGGGATGAATTATTTTACTCACATTTAAACAAAATTATTAATAATTTGTTTGCTTTTCTATTTCATCCCTGGTAGCATGCTTCCTACCTGAAGTATGTGTGTGGATTTATTTATGGGTCTTCTATTCAATTCCATTGATTCACCATTCTCTTTCTATGCCAGTACCGTGCTGTTTCTACCACTGTTACTCTACAGTACAGCTTGAAATCAGGGATGGCGCTACCTCCAGAAGATCTGTTATTGTACAGGACTGTTTTAGCAGTTCTGGATTTTTAGTTTTTACATAGGAAATTGAGAATTGTTTTTTCAAGGTGTGTAAAGAATTGTGTTGGTATTTTGATAGGAATTGCATTGAATCTGTAGATTGCTTTTGGCAGGATGGCCATTTTTACTATGTTAATCCTACTGATCTATAAACATGGGTGATCTTTCCATTTTCTGATACCTTCTTTAAGTTCTTTCTTCAGAGACTTGAAGTTTTTTTTGAACAGGTTTTTCACTTGCTTGGTTAGAGTCACACCAAGGTACTTTATGTTACTGGTGGCAATTTAAAAGGTGTTGTTTCCTAATTTCTTTCTCAGCCCTTTTGTTTTTTGTACACAGGAGGGCTACTGATTTTTTGAGTTTATTTTGTATCCAGCCACTTAGACAAGCTGATTTCTAAGTGCCTTTTTGTTTCAGACTCATCAGTAGCAACATGTCATGTGTGTCAAGCAGAATATTCCCTCTCATCTTCCAGCATTCAAATAATGCATTCCTTTCAGACTTCTAGAGAGCCAAGGGATGTACCTCATTTGTGTCATCTGCATATCTTGTGAGATTCTAATGGCTTGTCAAAGAAAGCAAATCTCTGGAAAATAATAATAATAAAAAAGAGAGAACAGTTAATAAACACCTCTCCGCACATGTTAACCTGGCTTACCATCAAGTACAAGGAGGCACTCTATGTCCAACAATTGCCATGAACTTGACAGAAGTACAAACTATGGGACTTCAACTCAGAAGCCTGTCAGCTCAGAACAGGGAGGGGGACCCTAAGATTTAACTTTGCTGCTACAAACATGGTTGAGCAAATGTCCTTTTTGTGTACTTGAGCCTCTTTTGGGTATATGCCTAGGAGTGGTATGGCTGGATCTTGAGGAAGCGCTATTTCTAGTTGTCTGAGAAAGCACCAGATTGATTTCCAGAGTGGTTGTACAAGTTTACATTCCCACCAGCAGTGGAGAAGGGTTCCCCTTTCTCCACAACCTCTCCAGCATGTGTTGTCACTTGAGTTTTTGATCTTGGCCATTCTGATGGGTGTAAGGTGAAATCTCAGGGTTGTTTTGATTTGCATTTCCCTAATGGCTAATGAGGTTGAGCATTTCTTTAAGTGCTTCTCTACCATTCGATATTCCTCTACAGAAAATTCTCTCTTTAGCTCTGTTCCCCATTTTTTAAGTGGATTACTTGGTTTGCTGCATTTCAGCTTCTTTAGTTCTTTATATATACTGGATATGAGTCCTCTGTCAGATAAAGGGTTGGTGATGATTCTTTCCCAATCTGTAGGCAGTCGCTTTGTTGGAAACAGCCCAGATGCCCCTCAACTGAAGAATGGATGCAGAAACTGTGGTACATCTATACAATGGAGTATTACTCAGCAATGAAAAATAAGGAAATCATGAAATTTGCAGGTAAATGGTGGGACCTGGAAAGGATCATCCTGAGTGAGTTGTCCCAGAAGCAAAAAGACACACATGGTATATACTCACTCATATAAACATACAACATAGAATAAACCCACTAAAATCTGTACATCTAAACAAATTAAGCAAAACAGAGGACCCGAAATACAATATTCAATCCCCATCTGAAAGGCAAAGAGGATGGACATCAGAAGAAAAAGACAACAGGAAACAACCTCGGAACCTGCCACAGAGGGCTCCGGAAAGCCTCTGCCCTGCAGACTGTCAAAGCAGATGCTGCGCCTGATGGCCAACTGATGGGCAGAGTGAATGGAATTTTATGTAAGAAGTGGGAGATGGTGGGAGCTGGAGAGGACAGGAACTCCACAAGGAGAGCAACAGAACAAGATAATTTGAACACAGGGAACTTCCCAGAGACTCATACTCCAACCAAGGACTATCCGTGGAGATAACCTAGAACCCTGACAAGGCAGACACTTCTGATGAGAACTGATAGACTAAGATCAGAAAGGAGAGGAGGACCTCCCCTATCAGTGGACTTGGGGAGGGTCATGCATGCAGAAAGGTGGGGAGGGTGGGACTGGGAGGGGAGGTGGGAGGGACTTATGGGGGAATACAAAATGAATAAAGTGTAATTAATAATAATAAAAAAAAGAAAAAAAAGATTTAACTGCACCAGCCCTTCCGGTTCTAAAGCAACAACCATGGCCACCACTGTGCTAGAGCATCCAATGCAAATTTACTTTCTTTTCTGGAAATTTTGGACTAAAGAATGCTGGCTTTGCCATCAGCCATCACCAGTTCTGAGGGTAACCTGTGATTTACTAAACACAGAACTGGGGAGAGTAAGGGTGGAAGTCCCACAGTGGCTGATAGCGGTAAGCCCAAGGACCAGCCTGCCTAGAACTGAGTCAGGAGACATATGGACCTAAAAGGTAGGAAGAGGCAATACAATTGAGACCAATCTGTAAACTTTGCATTTAAGCACAAAGGGAGAAAAGAAAGAGGGAGTGGAAAGAATGGGAAGAAGCCATGGTCATGAAAGGAACAGGGACTGACAAGATAGCTCAGTGGGTAAAGGTGCTTGCCTCCAAGCAGGACAGCCTGCATTCCTCCCTAGGCCTCACTTGGTAGAAGGAAGGAACTGACTCCTACAGTGGTCTCATGACTGCCACATGTTCTCTCCACCCCCACTCCTCCCTGTCCTTCATTCCATTCTTCTTCCCCTCTCCCTCTCCTGCAACATTCATATTTATCAGCTAAAAATCTGTAAGGGTGAAGAAAGACACACAAGCGACCTGGGGAGGCCAGAAGAAAGACACGCAGGCACCTGTTGTTGGTTCCAATACAATAGGCAAATGTGTGATGGAGAGATGGGAAAGATGGAGTATCAGGTGGAGGTATGGAAAAGAAAGTGAAGTGGAGGGGTACACTGTGGAGAAAGGTGGAACTGGGGACTTGAATGGTGGTGAGAAACAGGTGGATATGAAAAGCCTGCACAACCACCTGAGAGATGATGATGTCCTGGCCAGGGCTGCCTCTAAGAGCCATGTCTGAATCCATAGTTCTGTTGCAGCTGGGGTCTGTGTAGAATGTTTGTGGTCTGTGTTACCACCAATGGCCAAGCAGATTTTTTGCTCTGGGATGCCTTGGGGTGTGAGGATGAGGGGGTACATGCTGATCTGAGTGGCCTGCACTGGTTCCTGAGACCCATCTAAGCCCATGGTGGTGCTTGAGCAATGTCTGGTTCCCTGGTTCTGTTACAGCCTGAGTCTGTGTTAATATCCCAGGTCTATGCTACCATCAAAGGCCATGCAGATGTCCCTGGTCTGGACTGCTGCCTGAGACACTGAACTGAGCTGGCCCCATTGCTCCCTCGCTACTGCAACTGGGAGAGCTGGTCCTGCCCGTCACCTGGGCATCATGGTAGAGTAGGTCCTGGTGCTGTGTGGGCAGGTGGGCGAGACTACCTGAAAGCATGAAAGCAGGAGAATAAACCCTGCCCCTTGCCATCTGCAGATTGGGTGAGCTAGCTAGGACAGTGCTGGAGAGCTTCCCTTGTGGCACAGGAGCAGGACAGCTACCACCCAGGCTCAGATTCAGGTCTTTCAGTTGGCCCATTCTAACATCTTTCCCATCTATGAATTGCTGGAGCACATACAAATACTGCTCTTGCATATCCAAAGCTGCAGGATCTCCATGACACAGGGCAACAACAGGATATCCAAGAAGAGTCCCGGCAAGGATCTATTACTGAAATTGTAGCAGAAGCCAAAGTCCTCAAACAGACTAATGACTCAGTGCAATAAACATCTGCAAGCAAAGATGTGTGGACAAAAGGGCATGCTGTGTTATACACTACAGCTTCCATAGAAAGATGTTTATTTTTTTTTCTATCCTATCTTACCTTGTTTTCTTTTGTGGGAGAGGTTGTAAGGATAGAGAGTGGGTATGAAAGGATGTGGAGATGAGTAAAATGGAGGCACATGACAAGAAAGTAATGGAGACTCTATAAAAAGTTTTAAAAACTCTGTAAAGGCTATTGTTTTTTTTTTTTTTTTTAAAGAAGGCATTCTATATAGTTTAGAACACCAGCGAAGACAATGCTACTAACTGCTAAGCCACCAAGCACTTCTAAATTCTAATTGCTTGAGCTACTTCAAACTCAGAATATTTATTGCTAAAAGCAAAAGCGATCTACTCTGCTTTTCTTCCTCTTTGTGAAGCTGGTATATCATACTTGATTGAGTGATGGCACCCTTGGGGTACTGGCTTAGTGTCTCTGGTAGGTAGACTAGTTATACTTTATTCACAGTTTTCTTCCACTTAACATCTTCTTTGTGTCTGGAACTTTGCCCTTCATATAAAAACCAAGGGCCATCACTAACATTCTGATGCTCACAGAAGATGGTTAATTATGACACTGGATTTTGTTTCTTTTTAAAGACAAAGTAAATATAGGTTCTAAATATTTTCATATTTACTTTTTGTACTTCACTTGGACCAAATGGGTGGGCACAAATAATATTATAAATCATCAACATTAATTAGGTTGTTTGGCAGTGTAATTATAGAAATACTACACTGTGAAATGCAAGCAGGAAAAAAATTGCATTTGGTCAACACCCAAAACCAAATTATATTCCTTAATATTTAAAAATAGGAGGTGCGTTTGGAAACCTCTGATCCTTCCTCATAGTTTTGCTTTTCATGTATTTAGTCTTGAGGCAAAACTATTTATTTACTTACCTTTGCTGAATAAATTCAGGTCCTCAGTGGGCTGAACAATGCTCACTTAAATGTGTGTGTGAGGGGGCAATGTTATTTAGTGAGGCAGTAAATCCCAGTGGTGATGTCATATGAAAACACTGAGGTGATAGTTTCAGATCGTTACATTGATCTGACCAACACTGAGCCTTCCCATTACATCTGAGAATTGACAGGGAACCTTTGCAAAGCAAAGGGGCAGTGTCTTTATTCTCTAATTCTGCAGAACAACTCGTGTCCACAAATACGATAAGATTTCTTTATTACTCTGGCTTTAAGATTATTGTTTTCTTTCCCTGTCATGCTTCTAGCCTCCCTTGCCAGTTTAACACCTACTTATTCTTTAGGACTCAGAGGTCATACGTGTCGCTTAGAGCATCTCCTCTCCTCTACACAGGCTTATGATCTTTGCTGAACTCTTATAAATTCACATATACGGTTTGCGTTATACCTATCCAAGTTCCTTATTCATCAGTCATTTTACTTTATTTGTCACTTGCAGCACAGGGACGTTGTAAACAACGTTTACAACCTCAATAATTATATTCACAGATCTGTGAACCCCACAAAACAGTAAAAATTCTTGACAGTGAGTAGCAATTCAGAAAATATTTAAAGTAATGGTCATCAGTAATGCAAGGCCAACTACTATTAAATACTTGTGTTAACTCTGGGCAAGCGCCTTGCTCTTGCCAATACATTTAATATTTTAAAACAATTCTTTTCTGTAGATATCATTCCATCTGTCTTACCTTTAAAATATCTAAGACATACCAAAGTTAATTAGCTTGCTCAAGGTTACCACCTACCAAGGAGGAAAGCTAAGGTTTGACCCCCCCCCTCAGTTCTGTGTTATTCTAAAGGCCATAGAAGTTACCTCCCACAGATATGATTTATGTTGAAATCACAGGAGCAGCTGGAGAGAAAATTTAGAATTATGACTAATAATTATTCACATCTGAATAGCATTTGACCATTTTCAGAGTATTTTAAGATCAATGGGGTTTGTAACTATATTAAACAAACTATACTTTTTTCATTGAGAGAAATCACAAATAAAATACAAATGAATTGAAGGAAAGTCCATATAATATTTAATATCCAGTGGTAACAACCATCTGTTTTTGATCAACATTTTGGTAACTATCACTCTGTGTGTATGCACATACATGTATGTGGAGAATGCTATGCACAATGTTTTTTTCATATTTTATCAATACATATCAATGGCTTTTTTCATGTCCGCAATGATATTACATTTTGGAGTTGTGCTGCGAACTTTGTAGCTATTTCTGTGGGTTTTGCTTTTATATAACATTTCATATTAAATTTTCTCCCAAGAGAATAATAGATTGACCACTTTTTGCTTAACATCTGAGTCCTCTTAAGTCATTTACATTCACCTTTGCCACTATGATATTGCGAACATAATAGTCTATATTACTTCATTGCATTTGCTCTTCAGTTAGGGCAGACTCCACATAGTTTCCTGCTTATGGGAGCCAGAGTACAAACATTCCACATTTCTCCCTTTGTTGGCTCCTGCACAAGGTTCTTTTTGAGTTGTATATAGTTCAAAAACTTCAGTGAATGGAGAGGACCTAGATCCCCTGCTCAGATGTAGCTGATTGGCAGATCAGTCTCCATGTGGGTTCCCAAGTAAGGGGAGCAGGAGGTGTCTCTATCATGAACTTGGTTGCCTGTTCTTTGATCACTTGCCCATGGCAATGTGGCTTGCCAAGCCACAGAGAAAGAGGATCCAGGCAGTCCTGATGATAGCTGGTAAGCTATAGGCAGATGGCAGAGGAGGAGAACCCCCTCTTTCAGTGGACTATGGGAAGAGAATAGAGTGGAAGAGGGAGAGAAGGTGAGCCTGGGAGTAACTGAGGGAGGAGTATTCATTAGGGATATATAATGAATAAATTGTAAAAAAATTAAAAAAATTAAAAATCAGAGAATAGGTGAATTAAAAAAAAAAAACTTCAGTGACTTGACTGATTTTACATTTTCCAATTAAATTCATATTGTTATCCAGGAGACAGATTGTTCAAGATGCTCCAAATTTTCTTTGTTTGCAAATATCAGTTACTCAGGGTTGTGGAACTGTCATTGTCAGAGTATTCAGTATCTATTGACTTGTATCTACATGTTGAGGATGGTTAGAAGCATATAAGGTATCTCATTCACCCCTCAATTGTTATTTACAACTACACTCTACTTGAAAATATGGGATCTCCAATATTGTCTTTGCTTACAAGACTACTCTGAGATTATAGTTATCAGAAACAACACACACACACACACACACACACACACACACACACGTCAAGCAACTACTCATTATAATTTGCGGAACTCACAATTCATTTTATTATCACCTTAAATATCACCTTTATCTCTAATGATATCTGAAATGTCTTGCAGAAGTAATGGTGGCCCTCTGAAAATTATTTTGGGTTCTCATTTAATATCTTATACCACAGTATATTATAGATGCCTTTTTTTTGCTATACAACAAATTAGCATAACCACCAAAGATGAAAACTACATGTTTAAGTATATCCTAGTTCCTGTGCATCAAGAATTTGGGCCTGACATAAGAGAAGCTTGTGCAAAGTGGCAATCAAGATGCCAGCCAAAGCTGAATTCTCATTTAGGCATGAAGGAGGAGACTTTGACTTTGAAGCCTCTTCACAGATTTTGCCATTATTATATTTGCATGTTGGGGTGAAATTTATGGTGGTGTGCTTCTTCAAAGCCAGAAATGGATTTCAGTGGAGACACCAGTCTGTTCCAACAGTCATATAATGTAAAAATCCTTAACGTGACATTCATTTTAGTCAAACTTTATTGGTTAGAAGCAAGCTTCAGTTCCTACCAAGTATCCCCAAAGGCAGAAGATTATACCACGGCAGAAATCCCAAAGAGTAGAGATATAAGGAAAAAGCTACTGCTACCTGGAATTCTATCCACTACACTGCACTCTAGCCTTAAATGACTCATGTTCTTCCCACTTGGAAAATACCCTTATCTTCCCCCAACATTGTGAGAATCTTATTATACTGTTAATTTGAAGTAAAAATAAAAAGTCACCATATAAGGTCATCGTTAAGATTCCCGTGTGTAACCTACTAATTTTCATAAGTAAGACAGTTTCTTTGTGCCTACAGACTTGATACTAGAGACAGTTCACCTAACACACATGAATGAGGCAGACATAGTGTGACACACATAAATGAATTTGGTTCAAAATGAAGGAAAATTGAAGGTGTGTATGAGTTGCTCATTCTTGGAAGTTGTGACATCCAGATCATACAGTGTTGGGAACTCATGGTGTAGGTGTGAAGACCGAGAATAATCCTCTGTGATTCTGTATTCCACTCTTGCCATGTTCAATTCCATCTGAGGTCTTGTTTGCAAACGGTAATGTGTGTTTGAAAGAGTTGTCATAACAACATATTTCCTGCACGTAGAATTTCAGGAGTTTAATAGACTTAATTTTGTACTATCTTTTTGTATGCAAGATGACATATTTTTGATAAAGTAATTTTCTAAAGACCCCATGCTTCTCTTGTAGATCTTAATAATGCTCTCTTCATTAGACAAAATAAAGTGTACATAGCATTTCAGTATACTATCTTCTCTACTCTGTGCTCCTATTGAGAAGGCACTGGGGTAAGAGAGAGGATTTCTGAAATGACATTCTTTGGAAAGGATACTTTGTGTAACACAACATATTGACATTTTGAACTCCTCAACTTTTGATATAAGGTGATAAATCACTTTTTTTTAATTTACCCTATACTTCACTTCGTTTTATCATCTTTTGCCATCTGATGAGACTGCAATTTTTCAGATCAATAGGTAACTGCTACCATTGTCATCTTTATCTTTTTCTTCCTCCTCTTCTTCTGTACTTCCATCATATTATCATATTTTTACATTTTGTTATAACCATCAGGAAGAAGCTAAGTAGTATTTTCACCACTTTAGAAGTCAATTCAGCTTAATATCCAAGTTTATCACAGAGTTTGCTTTTTCACATAACTTTAGAAAATAATTTTACTCACCTGCCTGCAACTATGCAAAATAGATACATCTTCCTCCAGATTCCGATATCTTATTCCCACCCTCTGAACACTTACTGGCTGAATTCTAGAGGATCCAACTTTCACTGTTCAATCCTGTCTCAATTTTCGCTATAACTCTCCCCCAAATTCTTTCAGTCTCTTATGAATGCCAAGTTCTAAACATAATCCTGTATTTCAGTTTTTAACACTGGCGTATGCCTTTCATAAATAAAAAAATCTATATTAGCTTTCTATGGTGTATACAAATTGCTACAAGCTCAGAGGCTTGAACAGCATTGTTTCTCTCATGCTGTCTCTTGGTCTGCTTTCCCAACCCTTTGGGGGATCAAAGGACTCTTTCACAGGGGACACCGACAAATCAGAAAACACAGATATTTACAATAACAGTAGTACAATTACAATTATGAAGTAGCAACAAAATAATCTTATGGTTGGGAGTCATCACAACTTGAAGAACTGTATTAAAGGGACATAGCATTAGGAAGACTGAGAACCACTGTTACATGTTATTACTTTGAGTGCTGCTCAGCAGGGTTCTACAAGCTTGCTTCTAAACTTTTCCCCTACAGAGAGTTCAATCTAACCTGGAGATAGAGTTTAAGGAACCCACCTTAAAATATCTGAAGAGTAACTCTATGTAACATAATCAGGCCATTAAATATAAGCAAATACTTAACTGACAGTGGCACTTTAAACCTAAGGATGTGGAAAAGGCCAAGAAAACAAGTTGTCTATTAATTTGTAAAAACATAAAAGATTCTGATATGTTACAGAGAATTATGAGACAAATATTTTCTAAAAATGACAAAATGTTTGTATCGGAACACAAAACTCATACAGGTTAGTTAAGGGCAGTAAATATTCAATAACAAATGGGAAAAATAGAGTGAACACATCAGAAAATAAGAAATTCAGGTGGCTAATATACAGAAATGTTGATTTTTATGAATTGAAAATGAAGCAATAATAATGTACTCACCTATTCCATTAATAAGATTCAATACATTCCATATTAGTAAAGAGTTGGCAATTGACCTGTCTCTTGAACTAGACAAGTTGGCATGACTTTCCTCAAGCAGTGCATTGATCTATAGATTAAAGCTTCAAAATTATACATATAGTTTTATTTAGTAATTTCTCTTTTGGAAGTTTATTGAAATGAAATAAAAAGATACACACACAGCAATGCTCTCTAAAGTACTGTTCAGAAGAAGAAAGCATTTGAAAGGAGCCTGAACACTTATCAGGAGGTGAATGTTGAGAAAATAAAGGGATGTTACACTCATTAAAATCATATTTAAGAGTAATATTTAGTGATGTTAAGAGCTACTGTTGATAGGTTAGGAAATTCATGCTGCAAAATTGCTGGAGTGGGGAAACTGATACATCAAATAATTTAAGATTAGGATGAAATGCTGGTTATTGTTGTCAGGATTTGGAAATGTTATTGTCACATAATTTTCTCAAACAAAGAGGCATTAGCCTTATTTTGAAGCCTTTTCAAAAAAAAATTCCAGATTATTAAGCTTTTTTTTTATGTGTATGGCAGTTCAAGAAGTCAATATGGAGAAACTCCACAGCCTGAAGTGGCATCAATCAAAGATAATTTCAGGTGTGCATAGAAGCGACTTGATGAAATTGGCAGAAATGGAGAAAAGAGGCGGTTGTCACACAGTAATTATTCCTCATTTGACCTCATAACTTCCACAGCAGAATGCTGTAATAACCAGTGCACAGCAGTGAGAGCTCTTTCGATAAAGTAAGCCAGGAAAGTGTTATTGTGTCGCCTGTTTATTGACAATGGGAACGCACAACCCCTGCGAGGAATAAGTAAACACGTATATCAATTACATGAATGACCATACTTCGCTTAGGTTAATGTCCTGTCTGAGGATAGGGAACAGTTCAGATG
Source organism: Psammomys obesus (assembly GCF_907164565.1). NCBI lineage: Eukaryota > Metazoa > Chordata > Mammalia > Rodentia > Muridae > Psammomys > Psammomys obesus. The sequence goes on along the minus strand of NW_026596134.1, from coordinate 18,940,980 downwards.
CCTCACTCGAGATGACTGGCAAGCAGAGAAGCTGATCTATGTTCTGCCTCAGTGCTGGGGGAGTTATGAGATGAGTATAAACTATTTCAAAGAAAATGGAATAGAAACAATTTTTTCTGCGTGCATACATAATTAAATTAAGACACTAAATATTGTAAGCATATATTTTACCATCCAATTTTATCGGTAGTAAGTAAATATTTAGACTGATTTAAAAAATAACAGAAGTGGATTAAAAAATATTTGTTCATCCTGTCCTCGTAGAATTACCCCATGCAGCCAAGTCCTATATAATATCAGTGCAGTCACTGATTGCAGACTATGAAGGTCCCATCAGATGCCATTGCCTAAGTCACAAGCATTTTACACTGTACTAAGCCTATACTGAAAGAAATGAGTACACAGTACATTGCTCAGAATGTGTGCTACTGTAAGCACCACACATCTGAATTCCATTTCCTTTGGTAGTTAGCATATACATATAGAGTTGTTTGTTTTTCTTCAAATCGCAGGGTGACTGACTGACCAGTGAACAGATAGTTTAGGTTGCAATTTGAAAAGAAGCGTACTCACAAATGTTTAAGGACAAGAAAATATATTCTTAATTCAATGTTTAATGATAATAGAACATAGATGTCAGCTATTTCTTACTTAGGTGGGATGGAAGGGAGGCACAGAAATTCATTGAAATCTAAATAGAGAAAAAAGCATTGGGGACTAAATGGAGTCATGAAAATACTGGTGAGAGAATTCTGGTTCGCAGTTTTTGTACTTGTTTTGTTTGCAATCTGGAGCGGTATTTGTGTGTCTGTGTTCTCTAGATATTATTCTCTCCTTGAAAATAAATAAATGATATTGTTTTACCTTGAAGAATGCTCAAATTGAATATGCCACAAAAATGAGGTGGAACTTAATAAGTTCAAAACAAAACAATAAAAACACACCTTTTCTTGGCTTCCTTTCTGTCTGTGCAGAGAGAAGGGGCAGGATATTTTTGTTAGCATTCTAATAACAGACCTCTTAGTCAAAAATCTACGGTATTCTTTGATGGGGAATATTATGCGTGATTGCTCTTAGAAGAATGTAATAATTGTTTAGCACTACAATTAAACCTTCAAGCCTTTGTTTTTATGCTCTTTTTCGCACACACACACACACCCTACACAAAACATTTCAGAAAGTGTGGCTTAGGGTACATTCAGCACTTGGTGTGGACATTAAGTGAGCCCTTTGGATCCACTAGGACGGCATTCATCGTCTCCCTGCTGGGGGGGGTACTTTTTGGGCATCACAGTCCAGTTTCATAGTGTCTACTCGTAGGTCCCAGCCAAGCTTATGTCAAAACAGCTCATAAGGAGATAACAGTTTTCTTCTAGTTTTGGTTCCATGAAATTACTTACAGGTTAATACTTATTTTGCTGTGTGTTTTGGCTGGAGGGGAAGTCTAACATTAATGGGGTGTTTAAATACTGTTCTTTCCTCTCCTCGGGGAAGTGTCCAGTTTTGGTTTTCATGTGCTTCTCTTGGCAAAATATTTTTCTCAGCTTTAGAGAATTTTTGATCATCACTCCTAAGAGTTATAGTCAGACTGAAAATAAGAAAAGAAAAAGAAAGACTCAGCAATTTCCTCCACGGAACCTATAGCTTAGGGCTTGTCTTAACTCAAAGTTGATGCAGGTGAGATGTAGAAAATTTTTTCTTTTTACATCTTTGAGTCTAATCTGTGGTGTCAAAAATAAGCATAATTATGAACAATACTTAATTGTTCCCACAGTTCTCATCTTTTTGGTGTTCTTTAGATTTTATTCTCTCCTTCAGTATAAAGAAATGGGTGTAAGGTGAAATCTTACAGGGAAGTTTTGATTTGCATTTCCCTGATGACTAAAGACGTCGAGCATTTCTTTAAAAGTTTCTCTGCCATTCTATTACTTCCACCTGATGGGGGAACATCCTTGCCAGGCTGCAGAGGACAATGGTGCAGCCAGCCCTGATGAGACCTGATAGGCTAGGGTCAGATGGAAGGAGAGGAGGGCCTCCCTATCAATGGACTGGGGGAGGGACGTGGGAGAAGAAGAGAGGGGGAGGGTGGGATTGAGAGGGGACAAGGAGGGGTCTACAGCTGGGATACAAAATGAATAAATTGTAATTAATAAAAATTAATTTAGGAAGGAAAATAAATAAATAATTTTTACCTTGAAGAATTCTGAAATTAAATATTCCAGAGAAATGCTTCAGAATTAAACAATTATATATGGATATATATATATAATTATTTAATATCTATATATATTCACATCTTATATATATTATATGTAATATCTAATATATATATATATATATATATATCCACATCTTTTCTTGGCCTCTTTCCTTCTATATGTGATGGGGGTGAGGGCTGGAAACAACAGATATTTTTGTTAGCATTCTTATAGCTGAACTTTTAATAAAAAAATCTATGGTAGTTCTTAGATGGGGAGTCGCATGTCTGATAGTTCTTAGAAGAACGTAATAATATTTCTAGACTATACTGTAACAAGCAAGTTTGTGATTGATGAATTTCCTATGCAATGGGTAGAAAATATCAGTTTATAAACACAGCTAATGCAGATAGTGTGTATGAGCATGTGGCAGTAGTTGAATGGGTGGGGGCGTGAAATGATGTGTATGTTACAGAGGGAGTTTGGGAATGAGTGAGACAGAGTGCACACAAGGGTGTCAGTGTGGGTGTGTGTGAGAATTGTGTGTGAGAGTAATAGGGTGCACGATGTGAGAAAGTGTGAGCATGTACGTGAGAATGTCAGTATGTAAGAGATAGTGCACATGACATAAGAAAATGTGAGCATGCACATGAGTGTGTGTGTGTGTGTGTGTGTGTGTGTGTGTGTATGAGTGGCTGTGTAGGAAGGTTCAGCAATAAGCCAGAATTACTACTCGTCTCTAAGATGAATAGCAGTTTAAGTCCTAAATACTCTAGAAAGAGCCCATCTTCCTAGACCCAAGAAAGCAGACAGAGTGTTGCCTCTGATTATTGAAAGGTCCGTGAGAGAAGAGGTGATGGGCCAGATCAAGGGCATTTTGGAGAGTTTCCTTCCTAAACAACTAGGGCATTTTCCAGAGAAGGGGAATTTTGAGTGTTCTTTTTGCAATGATTGATGCTGCTACATATTTTATAAAAACATTTACCTTACCTCTGATGGTATAGTAATGATTATGATTTATAATCTTCAAAGAAGTACCCACTCTTTCATCTTCTTCTCAGGGTATGGTCAGCATGTGTGACGTCTGTCTGAGTCTCTCAGTGGGTAATCTGGAATATGTTTTCCCTCCACACCCCCCTCTCTGTACCTTATGCTCGGGATCTGTATGATGACAGGCTGATGAGGGAGGTTTCTTTTATGAGACTGATTAGAACAGTGAAGAGTTTGGGAAAAAAAGCATTTTTCTCATTGAGCTTTCCCATATGATGGAGGCTCACAAGGAACCAAGTTTCCTTTCACGGTTTTTGTGTATGAAAAAAGAGAAACTTCTAGAGACACGTGTGAAATATGGCAAATGGGTCTTAGAAAGTTTTGTGTCCTTAGTTTTTATATCAACTGGGGACAACATTCTCATGGTATAAACATTTCACCACTTTCCAGTTACAAAATAGCTCATAGAAAAATGGAGTGTTTATTTACTTATTTCTTATATTCTGTGAAGCATTATAATTTGTCAGGATGTGAGAATGTGTTTTGTGTATGTTACATAATTGGCATTTGGGGAAAAAGCAGTGTTGATGTTCTCCCTCAAAGGCAAATATTAAAATATAAATGTTCTGTGCAAGAATTTTGCAAATCTGAAAGTTTATTCTTCAGCTTCAGCTTTGGTTAAGTGATGACTCCATCAGAGTAGAATGTGACCCTTTTCTTCCCTCTCTTCTGAATTCAGTGGATACTACTAAACATTAGGTTCTTTTTTATTCCTAGGAAGTATTTTTGGGCCCCACTGATAAAAGACAGGGCATATGTTTCCAAATTGCCATTATCAAAGAATGTTAGAGAAACACCGTGGTGAATTACACTGGCTCATCTTGGGTGTCTTTGATATTTTGTCTGAATAAAAATAGCCTTGAATGCCCAAGTCTTTTCAGCGCTGCATATCTCATACCTTAGTTGCTAAGCCTCACAGCTTACTAGAGGTAGAGGCCGAATGGTGCTGGCATATTGTGTTACATGTGCATGCCAGCTGGGCTGTCTCTCCCGAGACTCAGTAGAATCACAAAGGTGGGATCAGATCAGATTATGGTGATGTTAGCAACAGCTACAAAATGTTTGCTCCCTATTGTGTAGTAGGATTCTTCTAGAGCTATCTACTTCAAACTTAAAACAAAATGTCCTTGCAAGACAAATACTATGAAGAAAAATGTACAATTGTTTTGTATGAAGACATTGTGGAAACATTGTTCTAAATGTTTTCTGGAGGAAAGGGCAGCAAAGTGAACACTTAAAGATGAGTATCCAGTTGGAGAGAAAAGAAAACGATATCTTTGGTACATGGTGATATGTAAAAACCCTTAGGAAGGAAATGCATGATTTAGTCTATACAAAAATTAGAGCATGGGTTAGACTCTCTGGAGAGTAATAATGGATTTTTGCAGGTGGTCAAGACCCAGATCATGTGGAGTCTCTGTCTCTAGCACATTTATGAGAAGCAGTTATGCATGTTGGTCATTGCAGAGTGTCCTAGTTACTTTTTATTGTCCAATTAAAACAATCTAGAATCACTTGGGAAGAGGGAACCTCACTTGAAGAAAGCCTCAATCAGCTTGGGGTGGCCATGTCTGTGAAAGTCTTTCTTGATTGAGAGAAGGGCCAGGTCACTGTGTGTGACAACATTTCTAGGCAGGTGGGCCTGGACTGTAAAAGCAGGGTGTGCATGAGCCAAAGAGAGAACAGTGTTCCTCCATGGTTTTGCCTTCAGGTTTCTCTTGGGCGTTCAATGATACACTGTGACATGGAAATGTAAGCTGAAATAAATTCTTTCCACTTACAAGTTGCTTTTAATCAGAGTATTTTAACACAGCAACAGAAAATGAACTAGAACACACACACACACATACAAGCACACACACACTCACACATACACACACAACGCACACACACACACATTGTTTCAGCTCTTTATCACTTTGCACCAGAGAGGCTACGTTAACACTTTTCTTGATTATCATAGAAATCAGAACTCATCCAAGAGTTTGATGTGTCCAGTAAATTTAGAATTGTGTTTCCTGGTAAAGTTCTGTTGTGCTGTTTTAAACAAGTTAACAATAGAACATTAGGTATAACCTTCCCTAAATATCTCACAATACCTGCCAGCATAGACTCTAGCCTCTCAAAAATTTAATTCTTTCCTTTGTCCTTCTCCTCCTTAGCCTTTTTCTCTTCCTTCTCAAATTTTCATTTCTCTCACTTTCCTTGTACTTACTAAGCATGTATTACTGTTCATTCTACATGTACATCAATTTATCAGTATTTAGTTTTTGTTAATCAGCATCTACATGGTACCTGCTTTGCTCCATATTACTTGACTATAAGCTTGTTTCAGAATACTGAGAAGTCCCTCTCTAGGAGCCAGGTTGATGGTAAGTACTCACGTAATTATTGTTAAATCATTAGATCATAAATAAAAATTCTTATGTACAGAGACATGGAAATACTATAGGTTTCTTACATTTAATTGGTGATTATTTCATAGACACAGGCAGATTTTTATTAGAAAATAGACTACATAATGTTTTTATTGTGTTAGCACTAATTGCTTTTGTTGTATTTTGCAGTCTTTGATCCATTACACATAATTCAGGAAGATACACTGTCTCTGTGTTTATGGAAATAGTTCATTATGGCAGCCGATTGCCTAATTACTCATTTATTAAAGTTTCGGCCTTTGAAATTTAATTTTTGGTGTGTTAGTCAGCTGTTTTGGTTGTAGACTGTAATATTCTGTGTGGTTTAAGCAGAACCTGATGTAAGACAAGGGACTTTAGGTACCTCACATATTCACCTAATTGGAGGAGGACTAGTGTCACAGACTATGCAGCTAGAGTCATTTGTTGACACAGGAGACATATGGGACAAGAAATCTATTTAGCTGTATTAAAATCTAAAGCCAGTGTGATTTAAAGATTAATTGGATAGGGAGACACACAGTATGAATCCTGGATTTCTAATTGAAAAGTTTCTCTTTTGATGATCTCGTTTTCTGAGACCCTGTACACGTGTGCCAGCCATGCTTATACAACATCCTTTGAGATTTTTTTGTTTGAAAAAACTCTTACATTATGGATGCTAGTCATGGCAAAGCAGAGATGAGAAGGTCTCTTCACAACTTTCTTTATTGCTGGGTTACACTACCAGAGGTGTTTTTACTTCTGCAAATGAGGAGGGTGATGAAATTCCATGCCCAGAATCAAGCTTTGTATTAGTGCAGTGGCAGACAGGCTGAATTCTCATAGAGCTTTGCTTCCAGTTTGAAGTACCTTTGTTGAAGAGGCATTGTTGGTGACAGCAGTGGAAGCCATGGTAGTTTTGCTAGATTAACTCTAACTGGATATAATTAAGCCTGATTCTTGGCTACATAACTTCCAATTTTACTGCTATTGCTTCCAATTTCTCTTCAATTGACCTTGCTTCCCTGCCAGCTTATATTTCATAGCGTAGTCCAAGTCATCCTTTCAAACTGAAAATCTGATAATACCACTCCCCTAATCAAATCTCCTCATGGCACTTCTCATTCTCCTAAGGAACAAGTTTCCTGGGGCTGCCGTGACAAATCACCGCAAATCTGAATGGTCCGGGAAAAAAAAAAAGTATTTTCTCCAAATTCTAGATGCGTTGTGTCTGAGCTAAGGTGTGAGCATGGCACGGCCTTTCTAAAATCTCTAGTAGAGTATCTTTCTTCACTCTTTCCCTAGTCTTGCTTCGACAGACTAGTGTCTCCTCGGTTGCAGCAGTGCAGCCACAGTGTCTGCGACTCCCACTTCACGGAACCCTCCTCCTTCTTCCTGTATATTTCTGTCTTCACCTGACACTGCTTTCACATGAGAAATCCAGTTCTAGCGAATGAGCACTGCTCAAACTCAAGGTGACCTCAGTTGAAGTGGTGTACAGCTGAAAAAGCTCATTTCCAAACAGAGTCAAATTTGCAAGTTTTAAAGATGAAAACATCGACATACTTTTGTTTTATAATTTTTATTTTTTTATATTAACGACAGGTTATTTACTTTGTATCCCAGCCTTAGCCTCCTCTCTCATTCCCTCCCAATCCCTCTCTCCCTTATTTCCTCCCTGACCATCCCTCAGTCCTCTGGTAGAGGAGGTTGTCCTCCCGTTCCATCCAACCCTGGGTTTATCAAGTCTCATCAGCACTGGCTGCAATGTCCTCCTCTGTGGCCTAGCAAGGCTACTCCTCCCTCTGGGGGGGGGGAGGTCAAAGAGCCCACCACTGAGTTCATGTCAGAGACAGTCCCTGTTCCCCTTACTAGGGTACCCACTTGGATGCTGAGCTACCATGGGCTACATCCAAGCAGGAGTTCTAGGTTGTATCCATACAAGGTCCTTGGTTGGATAAAGAGTCTCATAAAGGACCCCTGTGCCCAGATATATTTGGTCCTTGTGGAACTCCTGTCCTCTCCAGGTCATACTATCTCCCCTTCTTTCATATGATTACCTGTACTCTGCCCAAGGTTTGGTTATGAGTCTCAGCATCTACTTTGATACAGTGCTAGACAGAATCTTTCAGAGGCCCTCTGAGGTAGGCTCCTGTCCTGTTACTTGTTTCCTCCTACTTTCAATATCCATCCTGTTTGTCTTTCTAAGTGAAGATTGATCATCTTACCCAGCGACCTCTTTTAGTATGTTTATTCTATCTTATAGGTCTAGTACCCACTTATAAGTGAGTATATACTGTGTGTCTTTCTGCTTCTGGGATACCTCACTCAGGATGATCTTTTCTAGATCCCACCATTTGCCTGCAAATTTCATGATTTCCTTGTTTTTAATTACTGAATAGTATTCCATTGTGTAAATGTACCAAAGTTTCTGTATCTATTCCTCCGTTGGGGGACATCTGGGTTGTTTCCAGGTTCCAGCTATTATGAGTAAAGCCGCTATGAACATGGTTAAACAACTGACCTTGTGTCCTTGAGCATATTTTGGATATATACCTAAGAGTGGTATAGCTGGATCTTGAGGGAGCACTATTCCTAATTGTCTGAGAAAGCGCCAGATTGATTTCTAGAGTGGTTGTAAAAGTTTACATTCCCACCAGCAGTGGAGGAGGGTTCCCCTTTCTCCACAACCTCTCCAGCAAGTATCAACATATTTTTTGGGAGAACAAAGTTCAGGTCGTAATAGTTGCTCCTGTCTTATTTTCCATTCTCTCCTGTTAACTTTATTTTCCACTCTTGACCCTTGACTCCTGTATGTTTTGCGGATTCCTTACAATTTCATTCTTCCTCACAAGCAGATTCTCCTGAATAACTCCCCTGAGTTGACTTCTGTCCACATGTATCCTTTCTTAATATCTCTCAACATGCTGCCTTAGCTCAGGTTTCTCTTCTCTGAACCTACAGATAATTCTACGTCTTTCACATTATGTATACATCTCTTGACAGAGATACTTCTTTTCTCAGTATTACTTTTTTCTATATTTGTTGTACACTAACATTACCAAATTTTGATAGTTTTGATTATGCAGTAGTATGAATTCAGGGTTTTGTTGGAAGTGCCTCGTTTTTGTTTGTTTGTTTTATTTAAATCGGTGTGCATCCCAAATACAGGTTCCATGTCTAAGAATGTTTATGTCACAGACACTTTCCTACAACCTCTTATCCTCAGAAGTACCCTGGAGAGCAGTTACATGGAAATATATGACCTATATCAGTCCTCTGGCAAACCAACAGAAATGAATAGAAACACCAAAGGCATTTGCTCATTTCTCTTTGATTTATTATATTCATCTTATGCTAGTTGTTATAATAATGTTCCATTATTTCTAGATATTATAATCATTATTAATGCCTAGGAATATTGATTCTTGAACTACAATCTCAAAAATCAGTTTGTGTTGCTTGTAGAGATTTTTCTGACTGTTTAGTTGAAATGCTTAGCATTCGGCACCAAAATTGCTGAACCACTCTCTCCATTTTATTTTACTGTTTCTCTCAATTATTGTAGACTTTCTCAAAAGAAAGAAACAAATATTAGTTGATACAAAATTATTTAGTATTCATCACTGTACATTTTGTGTTTTCATTGTTGTATACAGATACATTTTATTTAAAATTCAAAAGTACATGTGGAATTTATTAGCTTAATAATCATTTATTATATGATGCCTTTTGCTCTTCTAGTTTCCTTATTCTTGGAATAATGGAAATGTATCTCAGTTTTTTTAACTCCTTCTGTTGGGTCATATATTGCACAGAGAATTAAAAAGGGAAAGAAAAAGTAAAAGTTTATTTGAGAAAATTTCTTATTAATCTTCTGGAAGCATTTGAATAATATTATTACTTATAGTGCATATAGTAACAAACAGATGCTCTTTAATGGCATAATTTTTCATAAAAATTGCTAAACTTTAAAGTTCTACAAAACAATTTTTTATAATAATTCTGACTACAATTGATAGAGTCCATCCAACTACAGGTTCAACCTGTGTGTGTGTCTCAAGATGTACAGACATTACTAGATGTAACTAGAATTGCATTAATACAAAACACCACTATCACATTTTATTTGGCTGGTTGGTAAACCAACATAGGGACATAGTATTATGATTGAATATAAGTGTCCCTCATAAGCTCATGTCTTTGATTATGTGAACTCTGGTTGATGGCAGTGTTTGGGAGAGTTACAGAACCTTGAGCAGGCAGAGCCTGCTGGAGGAAATAGGTCACTGGGGTTGGCCTTTAGGTTTTATAACCCTATTCAACTTCCTGTTTACTCTCTGCTTCCTGGTTGCAAACGCAAATTTGTTACTAGTTTGCCCTTTTCCCCTACTACAATGCCTTCCCTACTTGTTGCCATGTCTTTATTACCGTTAATACAATAATCCCTTAAAACTGTGAGCCAGAGTTGCAAGGCCATTTAGGGGACTTTTTGGGGTGAGGAGAGAGAGAGTGAGGAGAGGGAGTATTTCTTAAAAAAAAAAATCTGGCATAGTCCACAAAGTGAGTCCAGGACAGCCAAGGCTACACAGAGAAATCTTGTCTTAAAAAACAAACAAACAAAAACAAACAAAAAAATGAATATAAAACAACCCCCCCCAAACTCCTGCGAAGCAGAATAACGTCTTTCTCCATTAAAATCCTTATTGTCAGCTATTTTGTTGGAGTGATAAGAAAAGCACATGATACAGAAAACTGGTACTGAGAAATTGAGCCCTGGTGATAGACCTGATCATGTAACTTTAGGTCATTGGAACTGATTTTTGAGAGTTGTGTGGAGGAGTTTGGAGCTATGAGCTAGACCTGAGTCGAGCTTAATGGTAAATCCTGTGGCAGTTTGTAAGACAAGAATACTGAGAGAGACAGTGGAAGTCTAGCACATAAGGTTTCAGAGGGGAAGCTAGGACTCTGTTGGGATCTGGGCTAGAGATAGTCTTGCAAATAATCTGCCTGCATTCTTTCTCCATCTTGATAACTCTCAGAACACTGACTTCAACAGTAGTTGACAAAGTTGTTTAGTGGAGGGAATTCCAAGACAGCACAACTTTCATGCTATGGCATGGCTACAGTTTATTGTCTTTTCCAGTTCTAGCGTAGCAGGCTCCTCTAGTCAAAACCACCGCCTAGGAAAGTAATCCTGCAAATTTACCTGCCAAGGTACACAGAGGATGTGTCAAATGTAGCTTAAGGTAGTTAGGCTTATCTGAGATGACAAAAAAACAGTATTAACTATGTGATACAGAGGTTGCAGATATGAAAAATGTAGGAGGCTATTGGGTATTGCAACACAGTTCAAGGGAATTCCCGAGGCTAGGAGATGAATGGCAGGGTTTGTGCCCTTGAAAGGAAGACTTTACAGGTCATGTGATGAAACTATGAAGGTGAAGTCTCAGTTGTAACGTAGTCCATGGGATGTTAGAGAGTCCAGGACAATAGTTCATCTACTGAAGAAAACTGATGACGTGGTATTGAGTCTTTCTAACAAGGACCATGTATATGGCTTCAAAGCCTAAAGAGTAGGGGAACCTAATCTCTTTAGAGCCCATATAATTTTATCACATTTCCCAGATGCTAGACATGGAACGGCATGATTTGCCATCCTCTAATCCCACCAGTGCAGTGCCAGTTTTGTTAAATCTAATCTTTCCTTCGAATGTCTCTATTGCTTTCTTTTTTGGACTCTATGTGTGAGTCTATATTGGAAGTATATAACTTAAAAAAAACTTATAGAGTTGCAATCAAGAGATTGCCCTGAGTCTCTGAAGAGACTCTGAGCTTGGGCTTTTAAACAGTGTTGGCATTGTTAAAACTATAAAGATGTCTGAAGTTGAATTGAATTCAGTTTGTATTGAAAGATGGCCAGGGATCTGTAAGAGACAGGGGCGAAATGTGGTTTGAGTGTGGAATATTCCCCAAAGGCTCATGTGTTTGAATACTTGGTAATCAGCTGGCAGTGCTGTTTGGGGTGCAGTTTTGTCCATTCTCTGCTTTCTGACTGCAAATGTTATGAGATCGTCCGGCCTTCTGTTCCTGTCATCATGCCCTTCCAACTTGCTTACATAGCTTCTTCCACTCAATTGTGAAATAATCTCCTCACACCGTGAGCCATCTTAAGCTCTTCCTCCCTCAAATTGCTTTTTGTTAGGTGTTTTGTCACAGCAACAATTAACTTAAATAATACATGTTATGATGAAAATAAATTGTTGAATGTTACCATCTTCCTACCCCTTTCAAGAGGCTTCATGAACCGGCAGAGTATGTTAAAAAGTTCAGAGAGGCGTAGTTTGAGTGGTAAAATTATATATTGTATAAAGAACATATGAGATATGAATGAAACTGCATGTTATTCAGTCTTGAAAAGGAAAGATGTACAGCTATTTGCTATCACATGGATTAACCCAGAGAACATTATATTATCTGAAATAAACCAGTCACAGAATGACAAATACTATAGATGATTCCTTTATATGAGGTTTCTAAAATAGTCAGACTCATAAAATCGCAGAGTGGAATGGAGTAAAGAATGCCAGCAGCTAGTGGGGAGGAGAAAGAGGGAAATATTCCTCTTGTTATGCAAAAGGAGTACATTTTAGTCATCTAAGATAAAAAAATTAACCACATGGCACTTACAGTTAACAGTACAAGATTGTATAGTTTTAAAAAATGTTGTGGCTATTTCAATCATCTCCGGCCTTTTCCATGCAAGAAAAAAAAAAAACCTGGAAAATTTTGAGGTAACGAATCTGGTGCTACCATAGTTTGATGATAATATCATAGATATATAATTATATACAGATACAATAACAAATAGATTAAATGCATGCAATTTTTGGTATATCAGTTATATTTAACAAAGCTTAAACATTAATATATTAAACATTACTGGACACATCTCAAACACATTATTGAAATCACATTGTTTACTCCATTAAGGACTTGTTTAATGCATATAGAAAAGACAAGCCTCTTTAAAATGTTTTTTTTTATTTGTTCTGCATTGTAATAAGTTGCTTTTTGTGTATTCAAATATATTATTCTGCCACCAGAATGACAAAGATATCTATAGAACAAATCTTTTAAAATCTTTTACCCTAGGCACTCTATACTGTAGCTTTTGATTCTTTCATCACATTTGAGATGTACATTTACCTGGTGCTTTGACAGCATCCAACACATAAATCCAAGGGATTTGGTAGCATGATCCATGTGTCTAGTCACGTCTGGAAGGCCTAGCATTCAATCGCTCATATGCTTATCACTGCCAGGACCACTACCTCTTCCAAACTCATCTTGGCTGTAGTTGCCTGTATACCAACCCATCTTCCCTAATGTTAATTTATCTAGTGGCACAAGCGCTTATCTTCTAGGTAGTATGACATTCTGGCTTTTAAACTTACTGGCTTTTGCCAATAAGCTATTTTACAATGCATGCCTCAGTTGGCTTATATGTCATCTTCTTTTATTGGTTGACGGTAAAGATTAGATATCTAACTATCCGTGAAACCGTTAGTTGGGTATCATTAAAGAAAGCACAATATGTAAGTGCAGTGGAAGTTTTGATTGTGTTGTGTGGATATGTTTTTTTTTTCTTAATAGTCCCAAATGTGGGATGTGGTAATACTGTGTCCATAGCTGATAAGTCTCATGAGAGGTGCATGATTTTTGTCTGCTTATAACAGCCTCTTGAGTGGTAGTGCAATCCTTGACAATAGGGGTGTAATTTTTGCCACCTATAAAAACATCCTGGTGTGGACTCTGAGAAGGTATGAATAGGAGTGCACAGACAGAGGGAATGTTTCTTTTCACTTTGCTTCACTTCGCTTTGAGATGCTATTAGAGAGAAATGCTTCAGGGAACGCTTCAAGGTTGCTCTGGCTGCTTTTGCTGCCCCTGGCTCTGCAGTTCCTGCTGCTAGTTCTGTTCCCCTCTGTGGCAGAGGGCTGTTGCTTCTGTTGTTTGCTGTTTTGCTGTTTGTTGTTGGTTCCTGTTTGCTGTTGCTGTTTGCTGTTTGACTGGACTGTTGGTATCCTGATGACTAGGAGTGGAATCGCTCCAAGGAACAACATCTAAAGAGGCTCACACCACTGGCCCCTATTAACCTTCTTTCTCTCCTACTTATGATAGGGTGGTTAGAAGGGAGATAATGGTGGTTAGAATCCCCAAGACTCTACCCAGCCGGGTGCAGTTGCAAAGAACTCTGGCCCCCTCTCCTCACTAACCTTTCTTCTACCTGGTATGAGTGTTAGAAGGGATTACATGAAGAAGAGAGAGACATATGGAAGCTCAAAAAAAGCAGGTTTAAAAAAAATCAAAGCCTGCCTGTAAATATTTGCTCCCAGATGACTCTCTGAGTTTTATAATTGTGCAATAGAAAACTATAACTTTAAAAGACAAGCCTTTTAGAAAAGGAGGTCACTTTAGCTTTGCTTTGTTCTAGTTGCTGCTAACACAACCAAGAAATTTTGGGGATCTCACTGACATATATAGACCAAGCTGACAGTATTTGCCCAATGATACAAATCTCTTTTATCCTCTATTGGGCCTTGCCTATTAGTGCGGAGGTTTGGAAACCCAATAGTTTCAAGTTTAGAGCTGAGAGCCCAATCCTGAAACAGAGTACTTAATTTCCCAATGAAAAGAGACTAATGGATTTGATTTCCATCTTTTCATGCTTCATAGGCATGAGGTGTTTTTTCTCTCTAACTTAGTGCTTCTAGATTTTAATTTGCATTTCCCTTTTCTCCACATCCTCTCCAGCACGCATTGTCACTTGAGTTTTTGATCTTAGCCATTCTGATGGGTGTTAGGTGAAATCTCAGGGTTGCTTTGATTTACATTTCCCGGATGACTAAGGACGTTGAGCATTTTTTAAAATGTTTCTCTGCTATTCTAAATTCCTCTACAGAGAATTCTCTGTACCCCATTTTTTTTAATTGGATTACTTGATTTGTTGCTTTTTAACTTCTTTAGTTCTTTATATATTTTGGATATTAGACCTCTGTCAAATTTCTTTGGAAATCAATCTGGTGCTTTCTCAGACAGTTAGGAATAGTGCTTCCTCAAGATCCAGCTATAATATTCCTAGGCATGTATCCAAAAAATGTGCAAGTACACAACAAGGACATTTGCTCAACCATGTTCATAGCAGCTTTATTCATAATAGCCAGAACCTGGAATCAACCCAGATGTCCCTCAATGGAGGAATGGATATAGAAATTGTGGTACATTTACACAATGGAATACTACTCAACAATTAAAAACAAGGAGATCATGAAATTTTCAGGCAAATGGTGGAATCTAGAAAGGATCACCCTGAGTGAGGTATCCCAGAAGCAGAAGACACACAGGGTATATACTAACTCATAAGTATATGACATGTAATACTTATGACATATAAGTATTGGACATATAGTAATAAATAAACATACTAAAATCTGTGCAACTGAAGAAGCTAAGCAAGAAGGAGGACCCTGGGTAAGATGATTAAACCTCATTCAGAAAGGCAAGTGAGACAGACATTGGAAGAGGGAGAAAACAGGGAACAGGACAGGAGCCTACCATAGAGGGCCTCTGAAAGACTCTACCCAGCAGTGTATCAAACCAGATGCTGAGGCTCATAACCAAACTGTGGGCAGAGTGTAGGGAATCATATGAAAGAAGGGGGAGATAGTAAGACCTGGAGAGGACAGAGCTCCACAAGGAGAGCAACAGAACCAAAACATCTGGGCAAAGGGATCTTTTCTGAGAGTTTCTCCAACCAAGGACCATTCATGGATATAACCTAGAACACCTGCACAGATATAGCCCATGGCATTTCAGTGTCCAAGCAAGTTCCTTAGTAAGGAGAACAGGGACTGTCTCTGACATGAACTCAGGCTGGCTGTTTGTCCACCACCTCCTGAGGGTGGAGCAGCCTTGCAAGGCCACAGAGGAGGACAATGTAGCCAGTCCTGATGAGACCTGATACATACAGTAGGGTCAGATGGAAGGGGAAGAGGACCTCCTCTATCAGTGGACTTGGAGAGGGGAATGGGAGGAGATGAGGAAGAGAGGGTGGGATTGGGAGGGAAAGAAGGAGGGGGCTATAGCTGGGATACAAAGTGAATAAAGTGTAATTAATATAAAAATAAAAATTGAATTAATAAAAGAATCATGCAATCACTAAAAATTAACTTACCTCATTGCTCCATAAACTCTTGGTTTTAATGACAACCTTGTTATATTGAATGGTTCTGTTAATTGATCATCCTATTTACATGCAGAAAATCTTTAATTTTATTAAAATTCTGTTTCATGCAAGCCTTATTTGTATAAAATTTCAATATTTAGGGGAAAATGTGAAGTTTTCATGCAGGCTAGAAAGTGTTATAAGTATGGTTTCTTATTCATCATTTGAGCAGTTTAAAGAAGGTGAAAATACATCTAAGCGCATTTGTTTTCTGAGAGCAGGTTATTTTTATTATGAGTTGATTTTTTTGTACTTAAAAGGGAAATACATATGGTAGAAAAAGAGATCTAGTACTGTAAAAGAAATTGTGTCCTTTTGTTTTACTTCTGTGATCTGTGAAATGTGGATAACTGTGTCACCCTTGTGTAGTTAGAATGACTAAATTAATTAAAGAACATAGGCAAAGCCTCCTGCCAAAGGGCACAATGTTCACTATGTGCCAAGCACTGTGCCAGCCACTTATTCAACATATTATTTCATCTACTTTTCATCAAACTCTACTCACTCTTACTGCTCTTCATTTTATAGACACCTTTGAGTCCTAAGGAGATTAAGTCATTTGCTTAAAGTGACAGATACAGTAAATGGTGAAATCAGATTTTATGCTCAGACACTCTGGCTCGATTCCATTACATCATTTCCCTAACTAATACCTGCCGAGTGGTCTGCAAACATTCAAGAATCTCACAAGCTAATTACCACAATAATGCTTGATGTATTGTAAACTGCTATGCAAATATTAAATGCTAAATGTCATGTGTAAAACAGAATAATGTGCTGATTTAATACTTCAACTTCCCCAGTTGCCATGTTAGCACTGTCAGTGCTAAGCTATTCTTCAGGTGACATCACACTATTTAAAACTTAGCTTTATACTTACTTGAAACATTTGCTTGATTGTGTTCTTTACATAATTTTGTGACTTCTCTGATTTTAGGAGTGTGCTCACATCCTAGCTAAACAGACTGACATACTGGGTAAGATCCTACATCAGTAGTAATACTGTGATTGAAAGGGAAACAGAGGGAATTCAGTGATATAGACCAGGGAAAGAGGAGGAAGTGCAGGAACTCGTTCGTTCCTGATGAAGATGATATGAAGGCCACAGAAATAAGAAACATACGATTATAGACAGTTCAGTTCACTTACCTGTTTGTGCATGGGTTGATACTATGAACATTATTTTGTATAGACTAATAAAATATTCCTGTGTGTTGAAGGCATAACATTCTAAATATCTGCTTGCTCAAAATTTACCTTCAACCACACACATGACGATTAAACAAAAGCTCCTGAGTTGAGCCCAGGCACATTTAGGGTGGTGGCACTTGTGGAACCTACCTTACAGAGTCAACAAATATAGGAAAATCAAGTGACACAGTATCTAGAGTATATACTTAATAAATAGTAACA
Source organism: Psammomys obesus (assembly GCF_907164565.1). Taxonomy (NCBI): domain Eukaryota; kingdom Metazoa; phylum Chordata; class Mammalia; order Rodentia; family Muridae; genus Psammomys; species Psammomys obesus. The sequence goes on along the minus strand of NW_026596134.1, from coordinate 18,923,632 downwards.
GAGATTGAGGGTATTACTGCAACTTTTCCTCTTGCTGAGACAATTGTCCAGCATTTCTGGAAGTCACCAGGATATATTTTATGTGTGCTTAGAAGATGTCTTCTCAGTATGACATCATGGTCTCCCATCTTTTCTTTTTCTAATTTGAAACCCGATTGGAGAACCTTCAAAGGCTGGTTGAATGTAGCAGTGGGTTCTTCAGTGCTGCCTCAGCAGTGATACTTTTCCAGTGTTTGTTCTGAAGTGCAACCTGATCCCATAATTTTAAGGTAGCTTTGGTGGCCTCTGCAGTATTGATGAGCTAGCATCTTCCTTCCTTAGGACCGCACTTGAGCCTTACTGCAAGCTGACTGCCTTATCTCTTATCATTAAAAAAAGTAATCATCGATATTTTAGGTTACATAGCTCAGCACCTTTTCTCTTTAGGGTTGTAAGGATTGGTCTATGGCAACTTCTCTGTGGGAAAATAAATTGAATTAAGGGTGGCTTTCTCTACCCTCAATATCTTGACTTTAATCTTTCCTTAACATGTCTTCCTGGAATCAGCCTGCCTATTATTTCTGTGGAATACAGACCTTTAGTGTGTCTCTTACACTTAGCTTTTAGATATTTCTTAGTGTCTTTTATCTGCAGAGCTTGGTATGAAATGGACACACTTTGTACATTTCTATTAGTAACTAAAGTACGTATCAAGTCAAAAGGCATTATTTTGTTCCATCTGAGTATTTGTAAGTACTTTATCCCTTTTAGTTTTTGTAGGGGTCATTTTTTTTATAACCCAGAGTGATAATTGTTGTAATTTTTTGTGCAATAAAAAGCACTTTTGTTGGTCTTCCTTCCCCTGTAAGTCTTCTGCGTAATACAGGTAGATCACCCTGCTCCTTCTCCTTCAGGTCGTAGGATGCCTTCCTGTTCTTTTGTGAATGATCGAACTCTTGTTGGTGATCTGTATAGAAAAATGTGAGTGAATTCTTTGCCATTTATTGGAAAAAGCACTAACTGATAAGATTCTTGGATGCTTCACAATTTTATATTTAAAAAGAGAATGTTGCTATATCCCACATTTTCTCAAATTGGTATCAATGGGGTCAATTTCAAACTATTCAGAAAATATTGTACTAATTCATTCAGAGAATAGTAAAGATGAAGACACCAGCTCACCAGTGACCTGCTAGACAAGCGTTTGCTTATGACTTTGTATTCTTGTCATCACAGCAGAGCTGGGACATGTTAATTTTGGGAGGTTGTGTCAAAATGTTCACCTCTTTTTCTTGCAGTAACTTAGCGTAACTTGTAGCCTACAAGCCGGCCACTTCCGTTATATTAATTTAACAATTAAAATATCAATTTGCTGATATTGAAGATAGAACCTAGAGCCTCAGGCATGCTAAGAAAGAGTTCTACCACTGAATTATGTCCCAAGCCCTATGACCCCACCTTCATATTAGGCAATGTACAAAGTAATGATTTTCATCAAATTTTAATAGATACACCTCTTTAATCACTCTTTAATCTGTTTTACTCTTTCCTTTCTCCAAATAGTCTTCCTCCTGCTTTACTCCAGCCCAGCTAAATATAGGCTCCCATACAGGAAAATACAGGATGGTACTGCATTTCTTTCTTCCCATCATTTCTCTTGTTCTCCCTCCTACTTCCCTTTATACCTTTTCCTCCCCTCACGTTTCTACTTTCATGTTCTGTAAGTATAGTAATCTTCCTTAAGAGAACTATGATGAAATCCAGCTGATGGTAAATAATGCAATTTTAGAATTGTTTTTTATGCAGCAAATTATATAAAAAGTCACCGAATTGGCTTATATGCCATGTGTTTACATAAGATTTTACTTCAGAGTAAATTATATATATGAAATTATATGGTTATTGCATTGTGTCGGATTAGGAGTGGTGTACAACATACTGCTTAAGCCTTTTAAACCAAAGATGTTTAAATTTATCCTCAAAAATCTAAAATTTGTTATTCCAGTAGGCAGTGAATCTTCTACTACCAAGATTTACTGTTACCTCCCACACCAGGAAGTTTCATATAGACACCCTTTCTTATTACTTTTGTGATACAAAATAATCTTCTCATAGTCGGTTTTTGGCTTAGTCAACTTCTAGATAGATTTTCAGTCCCAGCTTGTCTAATGTTTTCTGCAGAAGGCTTTTTCTGATACGTTAATTTATAAATGACATGCTAATTCCTAGCACTGATTTCTTATTTGCCCTCGTTGTATATATATAATTTTTATATACAAATTCCAGGCCTATATGTTTCTGTGATTACTGTTTGGAACATCCCCACTGCAGGTGACAATGTAAACTCCAGATAAGATACACGAAAATAATGAGGTGGAGATATTGGAGAACAAGGGAAAAGCAGGCAGGTCCTAGGGGACACGTCATCATTTGTAAGAAGCAGTCAAAACAGGATATGTGTCTTGTCTTCATGGCTTTTATCCTGAGGCAGACTAAAGTCAGCAATGTACACAGTGGTCAAAACAACAGAATATCTGCTGTCTTTCTGGTCTGATGAACAGCGAATACACTTGAAGGAAACCAGCCATGAAAAAGAGTGGGCACTCCAAGGATGGAAAGAAGCCAATTGGGAACCAGAAATTATGTGTAAAAGAACCGATTCACTGTGTGGCTGATCCTTGGTTCATCAAATGCATGGAAGGTCTAAGCTTCCCTTCAAAAGAAATGAACTGCTTCCCAAGAGTCAAAATTTACATGTTAGATGCAATCAGTTACACTTTTATATTAAAAAATTATACTCTTTGGAGACACATGACAACATCCAGAATTTCTACACCATAGCTTTTACAGTGTCTGGGATATAAAACAACATTAGTCATTCTTTGAAGACGTAGTTTCAAAAGAAAAAAGGCATCCCATTGATGTAGATGTACTGTAGATTGATACAGACTTTAATACATCTACTAGCATTATATTCACCGATCCGAGAACACAAGAGAGTAATACAAGGAAACATAAACTCCAATTAGGAAAATAAGTGAAAATTAATGACAGTTTTACAACTAAAACAGTGTAAACAACAGTAGAATTTCTTGACTGGGTTTTATAGCAGGATGTAGTTAACAATTCATCAGTGTACTGGAAGACATGTAACAGAATACTAGTATTTTAAACATGAAGAGAGCTGTAAGGATTTGTTGTCTGGCAAAGACCAGCAAAAAAATGTTGTGTGTGTGTTCAAGGTAAAGAAGAAAGCTTGAGGACACCAGACACCAGAGAATAATTACCTTTCATAGACAACAGATTAAAGTGAATCTATGATAAAAGGAATAAGAAGAGCGAAAGTTTATTTGTGATGTAAGATAGAAGATTAATGTGGTCAGGAAATGGAGACTAGAAAGTGTATAATCAAGATGAAGGTCTGAGTTAAATACTAAATGTGTATTTGGTAAGGCAGTAGGTATATACTTGAAAGTAGTATAATACTTCATTACCTGTAAATTTAAATTTTATATAAAAAGAAAGCAAACCCTACCTGTATGAGTTCCTTTCCTATCATTAGCTTCCTTCTGCTGACCATAGTTTATGACTTCAAGGGGACAGAGACTCAGTGAATTTTTTTTCTGAGTTATATTCCGTATATTTTTCAGCTAAATTGATCCAGAGCAAATGAGTAGACAATCATCAAATCACTTAAAAATATATAGAAGAGGGCTGGAGAGATGGCTCAGAGGTTAAGAGCACTGGCTGTTCTTCCAAAGGTCCTGAGCTCAACTCCCAGCAACCACATGGTGGCTCACAACCATCTATAGTGAGATCTGGTGCCCTCTGCTGGCCTACAGGCACTCATGCAGGCAGTATACTGTATACTGTATAAATAATAAATAAATAAATTTTTTAAAAATATGGAAGAATGAAATGAAGATTTCCTGATGGTGTGTATCATGAGATAATGAAAATTTGAATGTTCTATATACTTTAGATTATACAATAAGTGGACAGACTTTGCATTTTGGAACTTAGGTTATACTATATCAGGTGTATATTGTAAATCAGGAACTTAAAGTACATTGCCTTAAAGAGTGTATAAGAGGCATTGTATATATTATAATTATATATTATAATATACATTATAACATTATAAAGTAAATATTCTTCTCACCCTCCACTTTAATTGACAAAACAGAAACTATAAACAGTGTAAAGGTCACACGACCAGTCAGGTTATCTTTATGAAACAATTCTTCAAACACATGAAGTATCTATAAATGAAGGTGAAATACCATTTGGCAACTTCAGGGACAATTACAACCTCTCAGGTCTGGAGGGACTAAGGAAGAAAGTAGTGTAATCAGTTCCAGATGAGCTCTGGAACCCTAGAAGATGGTAAATTAGTAAGGCCTCTGGGGAGGGTGGGGGGGTCTCGCAAGCACTGCTATTGCTGGCAACAGAGTACTTTTCACTGGATGAATCACTGGGTGCCAGGACTCAAGTACAGGGCAGTTATTGGTTGACCTCACAGAACATAGAGCAAGTCAGTGGAGCCTGGCAAGCAGAATGGACTTTGGATGGGAAGAAACTAGAAATTAAACAAACCCTGATGACCACACCATTTCCTGTCATCTGTAGAATCATGTCCCCCCCCACCACCATGTATCTCACTGCTTTAAGACACACAAATTCCATTATGGTTCGTGACTTGGAGAAATAAGCACTTTGAGCTTCTTCTTAGTGGTCGGAAGTTATCTTGATGCTTCTGAGCTAAGATCACGAGAGTGGAAGATGGGAATGAAACACCACCACTTAGTTTAGTTCTTAAATCATTAGCTCAGATACCTGCAACCATCTTTCACATTCAACACATGCTTGTCCCGAGGTTAGTGAACTCTTAGGACTTTCATGTGAATGCAACTGGCTTACTAATTAAATACCATAAGGCTCACTGATGGACGGCTACACTTTAATGTGACATTTTAGAGGATAGAAAAGACAAGACTAAGATAATTGTTCTCCAGCCAGTTAAATGTATAACATCTAAGGAAAGGACCAAGGTGCAGTCTCTGACTTCAATTATTTCCAGCCCAGCAGGTCTTTTAGTATGTCCTTTAGAACTGCCAGCACTATCCAACTGCTTAGGAAGTATTAGACATATCTTTTTCCTCATGAATATAGTTGAAGAGACAAATGGAATAATTCTTTCCAAGAGTTAATTAAAGAAATTAATGTGTTTTGCCGAGTCTCTATCTGTTGCATTAAAAAAAAAGTGATAATAACATTGAGTACCTCCAATGATACCTCTGAGAGTTAATGGGAGCAAGGGACACATAGCACTTATAACAGTGCCTGTAAAATAACAAACAGTAAGTGCTAGCCACCATTGTCATCAAAATTATCATTGTTTTTCTGTGGCCTCATTTTTTAAATTTTAATTTTATTAATTATAGTTTATTCACTTTGTATCCTGGCTGTAGCACCCTCTCCCATCCCTTCCCAACCTCACCTTCCCTCCCTCTTCTTCTCTTATGCCCCTTCCCCAGTCCAATCATAGGGGAGGTCCTCCTCCCTTTCCATGTGACCCTATTCTATCAGGTCTCATCAGGACTGGCTTCATTGTCTTCCTCTGTGGACTGGTAAGGCTGCTTCCCCATCAGGTGGAGGTGATCAAAGAGCCAGTCACTAAGTTCATGTAAAAGACAACCCCTGTTCCTATTACTGGGACACTGAGCTGCCATGGGCTACATTTGTGCAGGGGTTCTAGGTTATCTCCATGCATGGTCCTTGGTTGGAGTATCGGTCTCAGAAAAGACCCCTGTGCCCAGATATTTTGGTTCTGTTGCTCTCGTTGTGGAGGCCTTATTTTAACAATAGTGTTTCTCTCTCTCTCTCTCTCTCTCTCTGTGTATTCTCTCTCTTTATATATATACATATATGTCCTCTATGATATGGATGATATACATATATACATGTATATATATATCTATGTATATATTCAAATTCTCTGAATGAGAATCAATGCCTCACTACCCCCTATTGAGAGGTTTTTTTTTTTTTTTTTTGAAATTTATGGTTCTTGGGTGGCAGGTGTACTGGTCTCTATTTTTGTAACATTTTTCGTTTCTTCTTAACTTCTGCATCTCATAAGGTCATACATTGTTGGTTTGAGGATCAATCAGTTTCATACAAAATTATTTCATCTTGAAACCTGTCCATTAAATCTGTGAAGACTGCTCACAGAAAGGTCACACTCATGGATTTCTTTTTGTGAAACATCGATTCAACTTACGTGTGCGCACCCGAGCCAAATAAGCCCCATCCATGGCTATGAATCAAGTATTTCTTTTTTATTTATTTATTTAATTTTTTATTTAACTTTTATTAATTACACTTTATTCATTTTGTATTCCCCCATAAGCCCCTCCTTTCTCCCCTCCACAGAGGGCCTCTGAGGGCCTCTGCCCTGCAGACTGTCAAAGCAGATGCTGAGCCTGATGGCCAACTGTCGGGCAGAGTGTAAGAATTTTATGTAAGAAGTGGAAAATAGTAAGAGCTGAAGAGGACAGGAACTCCACAAGGAGAGCAACAGAACCAGAAAACTTGAATACAGGGAACTTCCCAGGAACTCATACTCCAATCAAGGACTATTCATGGAGATAACCTAGAACCCCTGCACAGATGTAGCCCATGGCAGTTCAGTTTCCAAGTGGGTTACATAGTAATGGGAAGAGGGACTGCCTCTGACATAATCTGATTGGCCTACTCTTTGATCACCTCCCCCTGAGGGGGGAGCAGCCTTACCAGGCCACAGAAGATGACAATGCAGCCACACTGATGAGAACTGATAGTCTAAGATCAGAAAGAAGGAGAGGAGAACCTCCCCTATCAGTGGACTTGGGGAGGGGCATGCATGCAGAAAGGAGAGGAAGGGTGGGATTGGGAGGGGAGGTGGGAGGGGCTAATGGGGGATACAGAATGAATAAAGTGTAATTAATAATAATAAAAAAGTATTAAAAAATGGCCATCTTACCGATAGCAATCTACAGATTTAATGCAATTCCCATCAAATTGCCAACACAATTCTTTAAAGACCTGGAAAGAAAAATTCTCAACTTCGTATGGAATAACAAGAAACCCAGAATTGCTAAAACAATCCTCTACAATAAAAGATCTTCTGGAGGTATCGCCATCCCTGATCTCAAGCTGTACTATAGAGCAACAGTAATAAAAACTGCATGGTACTGGCATAGAAACAGAATCGTGGATCAATGGAACTGAACAAGTATTTCTTAAAGAAAGTTAATTTTGAGACTGAATCTTGTTCTCGTAATTTCAGTCTTTCTGCCTCGTTCTTTCAAGTGTTGGTTTTAGAGTCCTATACCTTTAACAGATTAAGTGGGAGATTTAGTTTGACTATGCTGGAGGTAAAATTCAGGGCCTTGGATAAGCTGAGAAAGTCCTCTACCACTGAGCTATAGCCAAGCCTGTGTCAAGAACATCTTACAGAAAGAATTTATGCTTAAATCAAGACAGCAGAGAGATAAGTCAGGCTAAATGACAAGTCAAGAGAGAATGAAAGAAAAGAAGAGAGACAGGCAGATACATGCACACATCCCTCCCCACTCCCCTACCCTTCACCCCATCTATCTATCTATCTATCTATCTATCTATCTATCTATCTATCTATCTATCTATCTATACATACATACTCTATCTATACAAGTCTTGTTTTAGGTGGCTTTGTGTAATGGATACTGGAAAGAATTCTGAATCATGCAACTATAAATTCTAGTAGTAGTATAAATTTTTGTAATTCCTTCCTCTATCAAATCTTCATAGAAAGGGGAAGAAGGGCTTCTCTGATTCATGATTCCTTCATTGAAATTGATTTTGGAGAAGAATATTAAAATTGCTTATCTGTCTCCCCTCTGTAAGCTCAAATATTGTATAGTATCCTTTTAACTATATTTCACATTTTGGCCTGTAAGATAAATTATATTCTCATCATTTATAGGTAACAAAATTAATCTCAAAAGTTGATTTTGCCAAATGCTTTACAATTAGCAAGTAGTTTTGTTAGGCAATGATTGTTTTCTTCCCAGCAGTGTCTCCGAGGATTATCAGAAGCTTGGCACACAAAAGAACAAGAGTTTTCAAAATGTATTCCTTTATGATCAATATCAGCGTCATTGCGGGGTCCCCTTAGGAACACAAATTGCAAACGCCGAATCAGACACTCTGATCTGTCTGAACTGTAGAACTGTTCATTGGATAAGTCTGGTTTAGTGTAATTTGAGGATCACTGAATTGATAAACAATGAAGACATTGAACACAAAGGTAGAAGCTGTGTGTGTGTTTGTGTGTGTGTGTGTGTGTGTGTGTGTGTGTGTGTAAAATGTGATTTTTAATACTAGAGTAAAAGAGAATATCTAAATATTTTCTTCTCCTCCATGTGAGCTCAGCTGTTGTTAAGTTGTTCTTCTGGTACCTGGAGGTTAGGACCCGTGTGCAGTACCTGTAATATAAGCGGAGGCATGAAGAAAACAGTAACTTCCTATCTTCCTGAGCAGACAGGACTTCCATTGCATCTCGTACTCACTGCCCTGAGTGTTGTTACCGGTGTTTCTCAGCATGCCCTTAAAGTACCAACTTGCCAGGAAAAAAAAAAAATTATCTTTTCACACCATTTAGCCCATTGCTTACCTAATGGGACATATAATGTGATGAAATTGCCACCTGGTGGTTGAGATGTGGGACCATTCCCAGGAGCATAATTACGCAGGCTGTTATTTAATATTTTAACTGTACTTACTCCAAAGGCATGCTTGTCGAGTTAGTTAATGTTATGACAAGCTATTGATTGGAACTGAGATTTTTGACACTTTTAAAATGCCAGAAAAGTGTGTTACTAAATTTTGGAAGGAAAAGCCAACCACTTGACTTTAGAGAAGTATTTATTTTAGATACAGGCACATAACAGAATAAAATGTTATTGAAAGATAAAACATAAAGGAGTCTAACATAAGAGCTCAACATTTTTAAAAAATTGATATATTTATATTGAAAGTAATGTTACATTTTATAGATAATATCCAACTGATTAAAAATATAAGTATAAAGTTAAATTTTTCTTTTTAATAAAATTAAAAGTATGTATTTCTAGGAAATAGGATAATTTTAGTGATATATATATATATATCACTAAAAATATATATATATATGGCATTTTCCTATTAAAGTATTAAAGTAATGTAATAATCAGTAGAGAATAGATTTTTACCTCAAACACAATATAGGTGCCAATGACTTAACAACACCAAGAACAAAGGTGAATTTCTGGTTCATTCTAAATGTCCAGTTTGGCAGATGATGGTGTTTGCTGTAGCATCTGTTCTAATAAAACACATGCTACCAGATGTTTTGCAGTGGAACATGGCTCTCCAGTGTTACCAACACAGAAAGGGAACACGCACGGACTCCGCGATCTCCTCACCCAGGGTCATGCTTATCACCATTCAACACTTGACTAAAGCTTAACAGAGGCTCCACTTAACTGTGAAACATTTGGAAATGTAGAGCCAGCTCATGGGACTTTGATGACTAGCAAATATTGTTGCTCATAGCGCCTACTTGATTTAGTTAAGCTGCTATTCTCTGCTACTGTATGACTCAGTTGTATGGTCTGGTAGCTTGTCAGGACATCAGGTCAAAATCTTCAACTCTCAGAGATTGTGAACCTTGTCTCAACTCTCTTGGATAACCAGAACACGTGCATCTGCTAATGTAACACCTTCAATGTTATCAGTCATAAACACAGAATTCTGACATAGCAAATGCTCTCTATCCTTTAACATTTTTTTCCCTTAAAGGCTCATAACATAACTTTTGTAAGAAGCCAAGACAGAATGCAGTGGGACCAATATCAGATTAAGAATCAGTTAGTTCTAGATTCAAAGCCTGGGCTCATAGTTTTTATTCTGTTGATGATTGTTTTATAACATCATTTTTTCCATTATCCCACCACAGAGTATTAATTTGAGTAATAAGTTCAACCTCATGTCGAAGACTTTGAATGCTGCAGCCAGGCTTAGGTGTGGGTTCTAGCTCTATATTTAATAGCCATTTGATTGTTGACAAATTGCTTATTCCTTTACATTTTGATTTATTCATCTACAAAATGGAAATATTGATAGTAGCTATATCTGATGTCACTGTGAAGACCGGATAGGTTAATATGGGTAAAGACCTTAAAATGGTTACTTAAAATGGCTAGAGTATTACATTAGCTAGTATTATCTATTATTATTATTATTATTAAATTGGATAATGTTTGGAGGGAATTTTTCCTGCAATTAGTGTGTTGTTTTACAAAAAGTAAAAGTATAATAATTGGCAAAGGTATCATGATGCTTCTTTATTACCAAATAGTAACAGTGTAAATCTTCGCCTTCTCTTTCTCCCTGAATCCTTTCTTCTCCCTGCCTTCCCCCCCCCCCTTTCTTATCCCTACCTCACTGGATATGTAAGACAACTCAGAACTGCCTGTAATAGTAATGGCTTAATTGTCAATTGGACACAACCTAGAATGTCCTGGGATTGTCTGCATTGGTTGGCCTGTGAACATGTCTGTGGGCAAAATCTTATTAATGCAGGAACACGAAGTCCCCTGTAGGTGCCACTATTCCCTCGACAGGGTATCCTGAAACGTATAGAGTAGAGAAAGCAAGTATGTAAAAATTTATGGGTTCACCTTTCTCTGTTCTTGATTGTGGATATAATAATGACTATCTGTTTCAAGTTCTTGCTGCCTTGATGTCTCTTCAGTGATGGACTGTGACCTGCAACTGTAAGTGAAACCTTTTTTCCCTAGGTTGCTTTTTGTGTCAAGGTATTTTGCCAGAGTGATTGATTCAGAAGCAGGACAGTGTTCCATAATTTTACCAGAACATCTTTACATTATTGGATGTATTTACTTCAAAATTCTTCAACCTAATTTTGAAATGGTAAAAATATACTAAAGCAAAACTGTTTTTATTGATTACACAATAATTTTCTTCTTTTAATGTAAGGCAGCTAGGAGTCTAGATCTTTCTCTCTGACCCAATACTTATGAATCATTCCTTCAGAATTCTGCCACATATAGGTGTGAGACATTTTGACCTTGGTGGGAGAAGATGCACTTAGACCTGCTGGGAATTGAGGTGCCAGGGTGAGTTGGTACTCATGGAGGGCCTCTCTTTCTCTGAGAAGGAAAAGGGGGGGAATAGGAGAGGGTGAGGAGGAGGGTGGGCCTGGGAATAAAAAGAAAAAGAAAAAAAGAAGGAAGTAGTAAATGGAAATAATGCCTGAAACGAAAACAATTTGAATATGTGACCTGACTTCCTGAGTAGTGTTTGTTATCCTCCTCCCCATCATACGCTGAAGGGAGAGGGGGAACTTGGAGCTGGTATCATTTGGACTTGTGTGTTTCTTTTGCTGGACGAGAAGGTACAGTTCAAGAGAGATACAGGACTGTTGGAAAGAGTTCATCGAAACAGAAGAAAATATGGTCTGTGGCAGGGTGAGTGTACTGGGTTCTTAAGAACTGTCAGAGGCCAAGTACACAATAAACTCAAGTAAATGACAAGATGATGGGGGCGAATAATTTCCCAGAGGTTTGTGGTGAGTATGAACACCTAGAAAAAAAAGGCAGAAATGGAGGAGGAAGAGGTTTCAGCCAGCCTGGCTGGAAGTAGTTCACAAAAGCACTGCAACTGCTGAACTCCAGTATTTATTGCTGACACCGTTCATTTTGGAATTAGTCATTTTTATTACCCATGACATCTCCTAGATGTTTTTTTTTTCTTTATCACTCAATCTTTTACCTGTGTGTGTGTGTCTTATTTCCAGAGGATGACTGTAAATTACTACGTTCAGACTCCACAGCTATCCTGCTACGTCTCCCTACCAGTGAAGAAATGACGCAGTTCTCACACTAGCTTTGCTGTTCATTAATGGTGTGTGCTGGGAAACAAGACCTGCCTTCTCTAAATTGTAATTTCTTCTACAAAATGGGACTAATAATACCAACACTGTAGCATTTTAGAGAGGTTTAATGTTATGTAACATGCTTGTACTTATTAGGCAACATCAAAATGTCAATTATTACCGTCCCTGTTCACAGTGGGTGATCAGTCATATTGTATAGTGAGTGTAATAGACTAATAGTTCAGATTAGTATGACATATACTACATAAATATGATTCAAATGAATACTTTACATATATACTGTATATGTTAAAATAGAAGATGTAAATACAATAAAATGTGGACTCTATTTGCATATTAAAAGCTTTTATAACTTGCCACAAATTCTGAAAGCCTGATACCTGTGTTATATACTTTATATTCATACGTGCATTTAATCTACACATGGAAACAGTAAATGGAGGTCGTCTGTGTGGAGAGATCCCGAGTCAATTCACCAGATCTATACTGTAGCCTCATGGTCTGAGATTCAGCTGTGTGGAGATCATTGTGAAGCTCCTTTGTCCCTTTTGTGTGAGGAAAAACACCAGGATTGTCCATAGATAGAATAGGTCAGGTTGAACAAACAGGCCACAAGCTTTCTTTAATGAAGTAGGCAACAAGGAGCTTTGTTGATGTGACGTAATGTAGAGTTTTTCATTTCCAACTGTGATCGCTACAGGATCTTTCCTAATTGATTGCCGAATCTGAATGCAGAGAGAACAAGAGCTGTCAGTAATTCCATCTAAGCTCTCAGTGGACCCTAACACTGCTTTTCTCTGAGTTCTTTCTGCTCTGCAAGGGAAAGAAACTGCGGAGAGAGGGAGGGCAGGTAGCTAGCTGGTTTACATGCAGTGCGGGCAGGCAGATCAATCAGGCTCCTGAGAGTGTCTTCATCAGAGGCCTGCGGTTCAGTGCAGCGGTGGCTGAGCGCTACCTCCTTGCCAATGGCATCGTCTGTTTAGAGACACTATTGATTGCTCCTGTCCCCTTCCCTTCGAGGAGTTTCCGGCTGCAAGGCGATGTCAGGAGAAGGGCAAGGAGAGCAGTGCTTTGATAATGGTGCATGGGATTTGGAGCAAGACTTTAATTCGCCAGGCAGCAGATGCAGTACCACTCAGTGTAGACTCTAGGCTGGTGATGAGTGGAGATATATGAGCAGGAGTGCCGAGCCAAGGATGCTAGCACAAGGGTGGGGGAGAGTGATTCAATGAGTGGATCAGAAGTGGATTTGGTTTGGACAAGAAGACAGTAGGCAAGAGCTCTGAGTGGGGTCATGCTGAGTGCATTAATTCTGCCTGGAAGAAACAGAAGTTAGTGGTTAAAGTATTTTGTATTTTCCTTCCCTAGGGAAATGTAAAATCTAGAAATCAGGCAGGGGCAAAGAGCAAAATGGATCTCTGTGAAGCCTCGGCATATAAATAATTTTTTTTTTTCCTTTGAGGACATTGGTGAGTAAGCAAGAAAACACCCCTAGAAACAGACTCATTGCAAAGGCAATTGAAACTATTTTGAACATATGGAATTAGGGGTGAAAGATAGAGAACTTAATTATTCATGATTTAGAGCTTTCTATGTGGACGAATAATTGAATACAATCAAGCAGTTTTTTTTTTTCAAGCCAGGGAAAGTGGCGCTGGGGGTGAGACACAGTAGGAGGGTGGCAAGTCAATTTGAGATTATAAATGAGGAAGTAACATAATTTTGTGTATTGAATAGTCATAAAATCAGAGGTGATTCTTTGCTGTCTCATTGTTTTAAGTATATATCTATATCTATATCTATCTATCTATCTATCTATCTATCTATCTATCTATCTATCTATCTATCACAAATACATGCTCCACCAATTAGAGGCCCTTAAGCAAAAATCTGGGAGAGAAATGAAAAAAACAAAAAACAAAAAATATTATCAACACAGAAATTGATGGATTCAAAATTATAAGCTAAATATTTAATATTTAATTTGATTGAATTGCTCATTTTTTAGAGTTATTTTTAAATAGGTAGTATTGGAATAATGTTGTGTTAGATATTTTTTTCCATCTCAAAGTCTGCATTTACTTTCACTTGTCTCTGCCCTGCTTTATGCTGGAATGGCTGGTCCTGTCAGACATAACAAAAGAAATCTAAATATTCCCTCACCTTTTACTACCTGTTGCAGAAAGCAAAAATTTCTTACTGTTGCTTGTCACAGACTGAATACCTTACATCTTCTTTAGTTCTTTTAATCTTGTCCATCAGTACATTTGTTTGAGCCTCCTGAGGTGAATCATATTTATTGTTGCAACTCTGTCACCTAATTGTTACAGATCTTCAAAGAAAATGTCAAAAGATTTGTCCAACTAATACAGAAAGGGAAATGCACTCACTCTATTAAGAAGCCAAGAAGTTTCATGCAGAGTGTCCTCAAACCTGATATGACAGATTATATAATGGACTCAAAGATATCTGTGAATATTATTTGACAAACCAGATGTGATAGATGTGACTTGGCTAAATATTTTGCTGGGACATTATTTTGTATTAGCTTGGTGAGATTTAGATGGCATCACAAGTGTCCTTAGAAGAGATGAGTGGAAGGAGAATTCATATAGATGAAGGCGACATGAACACTGACTGGAGAGTGTGTTATTGTTGTAGTTTGAATTTGGGTGATACCTCACAGGCTCAAATTTCGAGTGTTTGTTCCCTAGCTATGGAGTCTTGAGGATATGGATGCCTCCTGGGAAGCGTACCACATAGGAGCTAGTTACTATGATGGGCCTTTGATTATCTACTTTCTGAATTTCTGTTGCATGCTCACACTGTCATCAACGACTCCTTACTTTTCCCTGCAGTGATGAATTACAATCTTCTGCAACCATGTACCAAAACGGATGCTACTTCCTTTACATCATATTGTTAGGCATTTTGTCACAGAAATTAGACAAGCAATAAATACATGCATATTGTGAGGATTTCAGGGAGCCCCAGGACAGCACCTTTATTTTGGCTCAGTAAAACTGCTTTCAACTTTTGTACCTGTAAAAGAATGAATGTGTGTTGTTTTAAGCCACCAGTTTTCTGGTATGTTATGTTATTATAACAACCACAGGAATCTTGCAGTGACTATGCAGGTGCAGGGCTTAGCTTTTCAGTCATTAATTGAGAATCCAGCTTTCAGCTTTCAATTACCACTTCTCTTTGGGGATACACGAATGTGAACTGAGACTAAAATGGATGGATACAGTAACAGTGATTATTGTATTCCACAATTTCTCATGGAACATGACTTTCCTTTTACTAGGAGACTTGTCAAAATGAGTAATCCATTTTTTCCCCTATAGGTGGACAAACCCAGGCAACCAGTCCATCATTAAGATGCTAGTATGCTGATTACAATGAAAAAAAAATCAAATTCTGCCACATAGGTGAGGAACTTTAACATTTTCTCAAGCAGTCTGGTTTCTTCCTGTTACAGACAAATCTGAAAAGACAAATCAAAACTGAAGGTTGTGGAACAGTAACTCTGAACAAGGGCAGTTAGATTAATTGCTTGTTGAAGGGCAAGAGGAAAGGACATCCTGAGACAAGCCTTTGAGATGGACAATTTTGAGCTCCTTTGGTTGGAAGTCTATTGCCCACCTTCTCTGTATAGAAGGTTTTGCCCATGGGATTAGAATAGCAGTGTTTTACTTATAAGGATATTCCTCCCTAATAAATATGTGGGTGATTGTTTCAAAATGAACTGCTGTGATTCTTTTAAAAATTGTAGTGTTTCTGTTTATCATCTGAGAAATTTATACATGTATACAATGTAATTTGACAACTAACTTCATATCCATTTCTCACTTCAATTAACCCTCAGTCACAATGATTCCTTACCAACTTACTGCATGCTTTTTTTTCTCTTTCTGTTTTCCTTCTTTCCTTTTTTTTCCTCCCTCCCTCCCTCCCTCCCTCCCTCCCTCCCTCCCTCCCTCCCTTCCTTCCTTCCTTCCTTCCTTCCTTCCTTCCTTCCTTCCTTCCTTCCTTCCTTCCTTCCTCTTTTTTTCCACTAAGTCTCATACATGGGTGTGGGTTTATGCAATAGATCATGGTCAAGCAGAGGTTATACTCTTAAAGAAAAATGACACTCCTGTCTCTAAAAGCCATCATAGGTCAGTGGCTCTGCAGCTTGGGGTGGAGCCTTATATGCCTCCCTCATCGCACTGGAGTATTGAGCTGGGTTACTATGTAGATACTGTTTAAATTTGGTTTTGTCTTGGAATATTTTGAATTCTCCGTCTATGTTGATTGAATGTTTTGCTGGGTATAGTAGTCTGGGTTGGAATCTGTGGTCCCTTAAGGACTGTATGATTTCTGTCCAGGCCCTTCTGGCTTTCATAGTTTCTGTTGAGAAATCTGGTGTGATTCTGATAGGTCTACCTTCATATGTTACTTGGCCTTTTTCCCTTGCTGCTTTTAGAATTTTTTTTTTTTTTTTTTTTTTTTTTTTTTTTTTTTTTTTTTTTTTTTGTAGGTTCAGTGTTTTGACTATGATGTGACGTGAAGAATTTCTTTTCTGGTCTAGTCTACTTGGTGTTCTGTAGGCCTCTTGTATGTTTATGGCCATCTCCTTCTTTAAGTTGGGAAAGTTTTCTTCTATAATTTTCTTGAAAATATTTTCCAGACCTTTGAGCCTGATGTCTTCTTTTTCTTCTACTCCTATTATTCTTAGATTTTGTCTTTTCATGGTGTCCTTGATTTCTTGGATGTTTTGTGTTTGGAACTTTTCTGATTTTATTTTTTCTTTGAGAGACATGTCAATTTCCACAAGTGTATCTTCAGCTCCTGAGATTCTTTCTTCCATCTCTTGTATTCTGTTGGTGATGCTTACCTTTGTGGTTCCTGATCTTTTCTCTATGTTCTCCAGCTCCTGGTTTTTCTCTATTTGTCTTTTCTTTATTGATTCTAATTCTGTTTTAATGTCTTGCACCATTTCCTTCATCTGTTTGAATGTGGACTCCTGCTTTTCAATGATAGCTTCTATTTTTTTTGTCCGTTTCCTCTCTATGTATCACTAATTGTGCCTCTACTTCTTTGGGTATAATTGCCTGTATTTCTATGAGAGCTTTGTTTATTTCTTCTTTATTTGCCTTCATTTGTGTGGACATTTCTTTGAGAGCTTTGTGCATTTCTTCTCTGTTTGCCTCAATTTTCGTGGTCATTTCTCTGAGAGCACGATTTGTTTCCTCTTGGTTAGTCTCGATTTCTTTGGCTATTTGTCTAAGGGCTTTGTTCATTTCATCTTTATGGGCCTCTAATAGCTGGAGAAACATAGTTTTGAGGTCGTTTTCTTGTATATCTAGTGAATTGAAGTGTCCATTGTTTTGTGGGGTTGCTGGTGAGGTCATTATGTCCTGATTTTTGTTGGGAGTGTTCTTACGTCTGCCTCTAGCCATCTGGTTATTTATAATCCTCACTGTTCCTCGAAATTGTAGTTCGGGCTATGATCCTCTCTTTCTGTTTTCTGGACTGTTTTTTCAGGAAGATGAGAGAGGTTCACTGCTTTGGGAGTGTGCACTGTGGTTTCAGTTTTGCCTAAGTAAGAAATGTGACGCTGGTGCTATTCGCATGCGCTTTTAGCGGGCACAGTGTGCATGCGCAGAATCTCTGACTATTGCAGTGGCCTGCAAGCTACTATTACCCAGTTCTGACTGAGATCCAGGGATTGTTTGCCTGGATTACACTGGTGGACCCGCAAGGCAGAGGCTTCAATGTTGGGGTCGCTATCCCAAGAATCCCTATGATGCCCACACTAGGGGTGTGGGTGGCAGGGATCTCATCTGGTTGCTTCTGTGGAGAGGCCCTGGGTCTGGGGCAAACTCTCCCTAGAAGGCTCACTCACTCTCTTGCAGGACCAGTTGGAATGCACAGGGGTTCCCCTTGCTCACTACTCTCTGATTTGGTCCTGCTGCGGAAGTGCATGGGTAGGCTAACAGTCAGCTCTGTGACACTGTGGCCGCAGGACTCGGTGTCCACCTTTCCTGTGTGCTGCCTCTTTGTCCTTTCCCTCTGCCAGGAGGGGTTATGTTGACTGGTCCCTGGGTGGCGCGGGAAAGAGTTAGGATGAGTGTACTCAATCCCAGATCCCGGGCCCAGATCTCTCTGCCAGAAGCAGCCTGGTGGTAGAATCTGTTTGCTGATCCCGAGAGAGTACCAGGTAGGGTTGAGTGTCCTCAGATCCAGAGCTTGGGTTTCTCTGCTAGGGGCCGCTGGGTGAGCTGGAGAGAGGGTGCTGTGTCCTTGGCAGGCTGCCTCTCTGTCCTTCCCTCTGACCTTCCCCTCTGCTAGGGCAAGCTTATGGAGGTGCTCTCAGGGGAGTGTCAGCAGGGGTTGGGGCTTCTCAATAGGATCCTGAGCCAGCGTTTCTTTGCCAGGGGTTGGGGGGGTGGGGTGCCGGTGATAGAACTTGCTGCTAGACCTTATTGCGCTGGACCCAGGAGAATCTCAGGACGTGTAGAATGACCACAGTTCCAGATCCCGAGCTGTAGTTTGTTTACTAGCAGCAGCCAGCAGCACTTTAGTTCCGGCTCTGTGAAGCCGCTGTGCGCCTCTTTATCCTTCTGCTCTGCCGTGGCCGTGGCAGGGTTATTGTGGTGTTTGGGGGAGTGCCTGAAAGGATTGGGTTTTCTCAGCCCTGATCTCGGGTTGGGGTACAGACAATGTGGTCTGTGGCAGATTCTGCTGGCTGCCTCCTGCCACCTCCCAAGAGGGAGTAGGGATTTTGAGCTGGGCGTGCAGCTGCTCTCCATGTGTGGTGGGAGCTCAGTTGTTATGGGGGCGGGTACCCGCAGTCAGCGAGACCTTCCAGGGAAAGACTGGGTGGCCCGTGTTCAGTCTTGCAACTTTCCTTTTCCGTGGGTTTTTTTTTTTTTTTTGCGAATGGGACTCCCAGTCTCAGGCACCCTTGTGCCCACTGATCAGCCTGGGAAAGTGATCAGGACAGGCAGACTTGTGGCACCAGCCCAGAGACCCAAAGCCCGCGTTAGCCGGTTCTCTTCCGGGTTCTGGCTGGGCAGCAGAGAGTGGACCCGACCGGTTCCCACGCCGTGGGAGCCTCCCCTCACCTGGGAAACATGATAGCTGTTGTTTTAGGGCCCAGAGTTCAGTCTCTTGGTCGCTGCATGGGAGTGTGTTGTCCTGCTTCTCAGACAAGGTGTTCTCCAGGCGCCGCCATCTTGGCCAGTCCAGCCTTGTCATTTCTAGACAACACTCTAGTCCTCCTTGACTGGCGTCAGGTCATTTTGTCTTTTTTTTTTTTTTTTTTTTTTTTTTTTTTTTTTTTTTTTTTTTTTTTAACAGTGTTCCCTACTGTTGTGGTGGGGGTTATAATGTAAATAGCTCGTTTATAGCTGAGCACTTTACTGATGATGCCTATTTTTTTTAATTTTAATTTTATTTTTTTCTTCACAATTTATTCATTATATATTCCATTTGAAGCCCTCTCCCTCAACTCCCCCTAGTCTCACCCTCACCCCTTCTTTCCCCTATCCCCTTCCCCTAGTCCACTGAAAGGGAGAAGTTCTCCACTATTGCCATCTGCCCATTGCTTGTTAAGTGTCTTCAGGACTGCTTGGATCCTCTTCCTCCATGGCCTGGCAAGGCCACATCATCAGGAGCAAGTGATCAAAGAGCAGTCAACTGAGTTCATGATAGCAGCAGCCTCTGCTCCCCTCACTTAGAGATCCACATGGAGACTGAGCTGCCAATCGGCCACATCTGAGAAGGGGGTCTAGGTCCTTTCCGTGCGTGGACCTCTGTTGGTGCATCAGTCTCTGCAGGACCCCCTGGGCTCAGATCTTTTAGTTTTGTTGATCTCCCTGTGCGGCCTTGTTTCCTCGACGATGCCTATTTGAATGATTGTTCTGTCACCGAGCTACGTCTTTGAAGGTACTTTGATAATATTAGCAAAATAACCCACTTTGAAGGTACTTTGATAATATTAGCAAAATAACAGTAGTAAGTGTGCTCTGCTTTGGTTAGGTTTACATGACAGTGCGAACATGAGTTTTGTGTGGAGCAGACCTTAAATCCACATAGAAAGTGATAGGTTATCCCCATAAAATTCACAGCACTGTTGTTCTCATAGACATATCTTGCCATCCTGCTTGTTCTTTGAGGCAGCAGGATTCACAGGTGGGTAAGATTTTTGATGATTTTTCTCCCCCAGGAGCCTACAGAGCACCTTCTGGTACTATGAAAGCTAGCCATCAGGAAGATAGTAGTAGGTTAGTAACATATTAATTTCCTCATGTCCTGTGCCCAAAGTGTGTGATATCTTTAGCAATAGTGTTTACCATCAAATTGCTAACTCTAGTATTGTGATTTCTTATTTGTGGCCATCCCTTCAAATTTTATGGAGATTCATGTATGCTTTTATTCTAGCAAGAGTTGAATTTTGCTGGTATATAAACCATTTGGTTTCTTTAAAGTAGTGATTCCCTGTATCATTATGTAGTCATATAATAAAATAAACAAAGATGTTGTGGGCACATGGCTATAATCTCAGCACTGAAGAGTTTGAGGCAGGGGAATTACCAGAGTTCAGAATTAAAGATCATTCTCTGCAACATTACAAGGCTTCATCTCAAATAAAAAAAAGTGAAACATCCCTATTTTCATTCCATGTGAATGATGGTGGAGAAATCAAATCTTGTATCCAATGGCATAATTTATACAAAGGGCATAGCTTTGCTCCATGTAGACAGCAGTCAATAAATGAAATTACATATGCTTATGTTCTCCAAGTATCTGGAGTATGGAAAAGACATGTCAGAGGCTAACATTCTGAAATGGAAACTCAGAACTTCTCATCCTGTGATAATCAGAATCCACTTTCTGTGTGGATGTAAGCAGAATATCCAACACTTAAAGCTCTGTGCCTTTGTTCTTTTGATGAAACATATATTGTTCATGAAAGAATTCTGGTTTTTTTTCCCCATTTTACTTTGATCTAGTGTTAGAGACACTTTCAGGCAGAGGTGAGATTTCATTATTCCAGAAACCGGTGAAACTCTCAGCAGGCAAACACATCTTTAAAACAATGTTTCCATATCACACAGTGATGTATTGTAGAGGTTGAAAATCCGATGGTAAATATATTTGATTCACTCAGACATCTGCTATCAGATCACCATGTATTGCTTAGCTTTATTTATTCCACCACCACTCACCTGTATTTTTCATATTTAAAATTTACCAGCCTTAAGTAAGTCTATTTTCCATACTTATTCTCTAACCCATTTTCACTAGACATTTTTAGCGATGCAGTGAATTTTGTTGTCTTAGAAATACTGTACCATGCACTAATTCAATGAAGGAGCAGTAAGTATTCTTTGTATTTTTGTTTTTAAATTAGACAAAAATAGATGCATTTTATTATTGTAGTAAACCTTTGTCACTGCTACAGGTGTTTTTATAAAATCACTAGGCATGGAGCTAAATATTTGTTTGTTTACACCTAGACATAGGAAACAGGGAGCAATGATAAAGAAAAGCAAACAAATTGAAATTTCTGTCATCCTTTCTCTTAGAGTTTTTAGAAGGCAGTTAATGGAGGCCTTCCTTCATCCAAATACCTTTCTCTTGGTATGGTGGTTATCTTATCCATTCATTTTCCTTTATTATTTAATGAAATTCTCCTGAGGCATAGTAAAGCCAGTGGGGCAAATATGATTATTGATGTATATTTTATTTTGAGACAGTTTATTGCCCTATATATCAAGCTATTCTCAAATTTATAATCCTCTTCTTTTTGCCTCTGGACTGTTGAGACTATAGAACTATACTAACATGCTTCAGTGGAAGATCTTTAATAATCTTAATTCAACCAACTAGACAATCCACACTCTCTGTTCCAGAAATCCTCCAACTGTGAAACCTCAAGGGGTTCTCATATATAAGATTGGAATATACATGTATACAAACACATATATGTATGTGTGTAACATAGGAACAGAAATTTCATAGAGGTCATTTATAGGTTCTTGAATGATACTTGTTTCTGATTCCTAACATGGCTAGCTCTGACCTTGACAAGTCACTGAGCTGTAATACCTTCATCCATGAGATAGACAAAGAGCTTGTCTCAAGAGTTACTGGTTACTCTTCACTACTGAATGTAAAAATCCAAGTATCATTAAGCTAGCATATAGGTATATAAAATTCTCAGTAAGGGATAGCCTTGATGTTGCTGCTATCAATGGTAATGAAACTTTGCCTTCATAACCACAGATTTTTTTAGGTTTATATGTGTTCATAACCTCACTTCTTTACCCTCTTTTTTTTTATTCATTTACCAATTCAGTAAATACTTCTGATTGTTTGATTGTTTCAGAATATCTCATGAGATATCAGATGGTAAAATGCAGAAGAATCATGAGGAAGAGAACAACATATCTAGTTTAAAACAACAAATGATAGTGAACTCTCTGTGTTGTTCTTTTAAAGGTAACCACATATCTGCGAATTCGTTTACCATGAATTGTACCACATACAATAGAAATACAAAGTAACATTCTATGATGCCACAGTCACCTTGGTACCTAAACCACACAAAGACCCAACAAAGAAAAAGAATTTCAGGCCAATCTCCCTTATGAACATTGATGCAAAAATACTCAACAGAATACTTGCAAACCGAATACAAGGACACATCCAAGATATCATCCACTATGACCAAGTAGGCTTCATCCCAGGTATGCAAAGGTGGATCAATATATGGAAATCCATCAATGTGATATATCATATAGACAAACTGAAGGAGAAAAACCACATGATCATCTCCTTAGAGGCAGAAAAAGCATTTGACAAAATCCAACATCCATTCATGTTTAAAGTATTGGAGAGATCAGGGATACAAGGCACATACCTAAACAAATTAAAGGCAATATAAAGCAAGCCTATAGCTAATATCATACTAAACAGAGAGAAACTTAAATCAATCCCACTGAAATCAGGGACAAGGCAAGGCTGCCTACTCTCTCCATATCACTTCAACATAGTTCTGGAAGTCCTTGCTAGAGCAATAAGACAATTAAAGGAGATCAAGGGGGTACAAATTGGAAAGGAAGAAGTCAAATTATCACTATTTACAGAAGATATGGTAGTATACCTGAGTGACCCCAAAAATTCTATCAGGGAACTCCTACAACTGACAAACACCTTCAGCAAAGTGGCCAGATACAAAATTAACTAAAAAAAAATCAGTAGCCCTCCTATATACAAAAGACAAAAGGGCTGAGAAAGAAATTAAGGAAATAACACCCTTCACAATAGCTACAAAAGACGTAGAGTACCTTGGTGTAACCCTAACCAAGCAAGTCAAAGACTTGTATGAAAATAATTTCCAGTCTCTGAAGAAAGAATTAGAAGAAGATATCAGAAGATGGAAAGATCTCCCATACTTGGCAGAATTAACATAGTAACAATGGCCATCTTACCAAAAACAATCTACAGATTCAATGCAATTCCCATCAAATTACCAACACAATTCTTTACAGACCTTGAAAGAAAAATTTTCAATAACTTATGGAGTAACAAGAAACTCAGAATTGCTAAAACAATCCTGTACAATAAAAGCTCTTCTGGAGGTATCTCCATCCCTGATCTCAAGCTGTACTATAGAGCAATAATACTAAAATCTGCATGATACTGGCATAGAAACTACTGGTGGATCAATGGAATGAAAAAGAAGGCCCTGAAATTAATCCACACACTAATGGACACCTGATCTTTGACAAAGATGCCAAAACCATACAATGGAAAAAATATAGCATCTTCAACAAATGCTGCTGCTCTACCTGGATATCTACATGTAAAAAAATGCAAATATCCATACTTATCACACACCTTGCACAAAACTAAAGTCCAAGTGGATCAAAGACCTCAACATAAGACCAGACACATTAAATCGGTTAGAAGAAAAAAGTGGGGAATAGGCTTGAACTCATTGGCACAGGAGACAACTTCATGAACAGAACACCAACAGCACAGTCCAAGAGCAACAATCAATAAATGGGACCTCATGAAACTGAAAAGTTTCTGTAAATCCAAGGACACTGTTGTCAAACAAAAACAGCAACAACAAAAAAAGCCTACAGATTGGGAAAGGATCTTCACCAACTCTATATCTGACAGAGGGCTGATATCCAGAATATATAAAAAGTAAAAAAATTAAACACCAAAAAATCAGATAATCCAATTAAAAAATGGGGTGCAAAGCTAAACAGAGAATTCTCAACAGAGGAATACAGAATGGCAGAGAAACACTTAAAGAAATGTTCAATGTCCTTAGTCATCAGGGACATGCAAATCAAAACAACCTTGAGATTTTACCTTACACCCATCAGAATGGCTAAGATCAATAATTCAAGTAACAATACATGCTGGAGAGGATGTGAAGAAAGGGGAACCCTCTTCCACTGCTGGTGGGAATGTAAACTTGTACAATCACTTTGGAAATCAATCTAGTACTTTGTCAGAAAATTAGGAATAGCGCTTCCTAAAGATCCAGCTATACCACTCCTAGGCATATAACCAAAAGATGCTCAAGTATACAACAAGGATATTTTCTCAGCCATATTTGTAGCAGCTTTATTTGTAATAGTCAGAAACTGGAAACAACAGATGCTTCTCAGTTGAGGAATGGATATAGAAATTGTGGTACATTTACACAAAGGAATATTACTCAGCAATAAAAAAACAAGTAAATTATGAAATTTTCAGGCAAATGGTGAGAACTGGAAAAGATCATTCTAAGTGAGGTATCCCAGAAGCAGAAAGACACACAGAGTATATAATCACTCATAAGTGGATATTAAATATATAATATATGATAAACATACTAAAATCTGTACACCTAAAGAATCTAATCAAGGAGTAGTTTGGCTAAGAATCTCAATCCCCATTCAGAAAGGCAAAGAGGATGGACATCAGAAGAGGAAGAAAACAGAGAACAAGACAGGAGACTACCACAGAGGGCCTTTTAAAGGCTCTACCCTGCAGGGTATCAGAGCAGATGTTGAGACTCATAACCAAACTTTGGGCGGAGTGCAGGGAATCTTATGAAAGAGGAGGGAGATAGTAAGTCCTGGAGAGGACAGGAGCTTCACAAGGAGAACAACAGAACAACAACAACAACAAAAAAACTTGGTATAAGGGTCTTTTCTGAGACTGATACTCCAAGGACCACTCATGGAGATGACCTAAAACCCCTGCACAGATATAGCCCATGGAAGTTCAGTGTCCAAGCGGGTTCCACAGTAATGGGGACAGGGACTGTCTCTGACATTAACTGATTGGCCTGCTCTTTGATCACCTCCCCCTGAGGGGGGGGGGCTGCCTTACTGGGCCACAGAGGAAGACAATGCAGCCACTCCTGATGAGACCTGATAGACTAGGATCAGAAGGAAAGAGAGGAGGTCCTCTGCTATCAATGGACTTGGGGAGGGACATTGGTAGAGAAGGGAGAGGGAGGATGGGATTGGGAGGGGAGGATGGAGGGAACTACAAAGTGAGCAAACTGTAACTAATAAAAATAAAAATAAAAAATACAAAGGAAATATGAAAACATAACAATGGTTTGCTTTACTTACATGAATGGAAAACCTATTTTATTTTGTTGCCAGGCCTAACTTTTAATTTAGAAAACCTCAATTTCCTTTTTGCTTTTTATAATAAGTTAGCATTCACTTTCGACCTCATAAGTATAACCAGATGCAAGGCATAAATAGAACACTAAATAGGAAAATAAATTACAAACTGTGGACTAGGTACAGAGATTATCTCTGCGCTGTCACAAGCCCAGGAATGACTGATAGTTACAGACTCTCGTTAGTACATTCCAAGACAAAAAATCACCTAAGAGATGCTATCTTTATAAGCTCTACTATTTATGGACTGAACATTTCTGTGGGACCCTTACCACTCCGAACAAGGTGGATACAATACTGAAACAACTCTCTGACACAGTAAATGGAGCCTAAAGTCTAAACAGTTATACCATGACCTTTCATTTGCTCAATTGTGTTTCTCTTATTCACTTGGATCTACCTATTATGTGAACTAAATTGACTATTGTTGTACAGTAGTTATAGTATTTCTTCTGTCTTCTATTTTAATTTGTTAGAACTAACTTGTCTCCTTAAATTATAGTAACTGATTTCTATAGATTGTCTTAGGCCCCTCTGTCTAGTTATAAAGTCTTGAAGGTCAGACTTATGACTTATTTTCCTGGGCAACTGTAGATTTCTTTTATATTCTTATACATAATACTAATGTTATTTTTAAAATTTCATTGTTGTATTTTACAACAAATTTCCTATAAATTTTTGGAGTAGGTACAGCTACTACAGAGTTCATGTGTGTAAAAAAAAGTTTGTTCAGAGCCCAGACTTCCTTTTTTTTAATTACACTTTATGCACTTTGTATCCCCCCCATAAACCCCTCCCTCCTCCTCTCCAATCTCACCTTGCCTCCCCTTCTCCACTTATGCCCCTCCCTAAGTCCACTGATAGGGGAAGTCCTCCTCTCTTTCCTTCTGATCCTACTCTATCAGGTCTCATCAGGAGTGGCTGCATTATCTTCCTCTGTGGCCTGGTAAGGCTGCTCTCCCCTCTCAGGGGGAGATGATCAAAGAGCAGCCAATCAGTTCATGCAGAGACAGTCCCTGTTCCCATTACTATGGAACCCACTTGGATACTGAACTGTCATGAGTCCATACTTTCAACGCACTTCTCCCATTTACCCCTTCTTAAATTCATCCAGTGTGCTTTTCCATGTCATTTTCTCAAATTTGGTGTGTGTGTGTGTGTGTGTGTGTGTGTGTGTGTGTGTGTGTGTGTG
>NW_026596134.1:18855262-18896771 GCF_907164565.1 Psammomys obesus | reverse complement strand
GTGTGTGTGTGTGTGTGTGTGTGTGTGTGTGTGTGTGTGTGTGTGTGTAAATGTCCCATTTATGCTTCAGTACTCACAGTTATTTATTCTCAGCATTTTGAATAGTTATAGGCCTCAATTTTAACTACTACTCTCTGCAAGTAAAGTAAGGAAAAAAAACCTTCTCTCAACTGATGGGCAGAGTGAATGGAATTCTATGTAAGAAGTGGGAAATAGTAAGAGCTGGAGGGGACGGGAACTCCACAAGCAGAGCAACAGAACAAGATAATTTGAACACAGGGAACTTCCCAGAGACTCATACTCTAACCAAGGACTATTCGTGGAGATGACCTGGAACCCCTGCACAGGTGTAGCCCATGGCAGTTCAGTGTCCAAGTGGGTTCCATAGTAATGGGAAGAGGGACTGCCTCTGACATAATCTGATTGGCCTGCTCTTTGATCACTTCCCCCTGAGGGGGGAGCAGCCTTATCAGGCCACAGTAGAGGACAATGCAGCCACTTTTGATGAGAACTGATAGACTAAGATCAGAAAGAAGAGGAGAACCTCCCCTATCAGTGGACTTGGGGAGTGGCATGCATGCAGAAAGGGGAGGGAGGGTGGGATCGGGAGGGGAGGAGGGTGGGGTTTATGGGGGGATACAAAATGAATAAAGTGTAATTAATAAAAAATTAAAAAAAACATTCTCTCTGGTTAAAGTTGAAAGCAGCAGAAATATAAGTACATAAACATAAATATTCAGAAGACAGTTTGACAACATGTCCATTTAGCATAATAATGTCAGTATCTTCTCCCCGAGGCCCCATGAACCACCACACCTGAAGAGATAATAGCAGTAGATAACCATCTACTGAGAGAAGAGGGAGTCACTTTTCTTGGGGTGTCGAAAGGTGATATCTGATAGATCCACAGACCCTAGCAGATGTCACTGTACATGCATGCACATGGGTGTTACTAACTGGATTAGTAGGTTGCTAAAAAAGACATGAATTTGGAGGGAAGGTGGGAGTTTAATTAGAACTAATGGGAAGGACTAAGGATGGCTACGACTAAGATACATCATTTAAACATACAAAATTAAAAAAAATAGTGTGTAGTAATGTTTATGACTTTAACTTCTTCCTAAAATCATAGGAGAGAGCTATCCTTTGCACATTAATAGATTAGGGATGTAAAGATTAGATGTAAAGATTAGAATGTAAATATTATGTATCAAGAATTAAAAGTCATCATAGAAGTTATTGATTCCTGAATTAGAAGAGTTCATGTTTTTGGACCTCAACTCTAACATGATTTTAGTGACATTAATATAGAAAAGCAGAAATAAGCTTTATAAAATTTTTATTTCTAAGAAGATAGGAAAAACTAGATAAAAGTTGTATGTCAAAAGGAAACACTATATTTAAGTATTTTTCTTTGGATTTGTATGCAACTTTTTTTCTGGTAAGAAGGGGGAAAGGAGGACAAGGTCATGGGCCCTCTTAGAGCATACATCACTAATATACACTAGAAAAGCTCCCTCCCCTGAATAACTCCTGCTGGATTGATGGTGCTTAGAGCCACTTTCCTTTTTGTCCAGTTGCCCTTGGACAAGGCTGGCCTATTCAGCTAGTCCAGAATCAATTCTAGGAAACAGACCATAGTAATTCTAGGTAAATATCAGTATGGAAGAATTGATATGGTCCAGAACAGGTACTGGTATAGACATAATTCATGTTATAGGAGTTTTCATGCAGAAAGGAATAAAAGCAAACTGTTAAACACAGAAGTAAGTTGTTTTTGTCACAGGTAACTATCATTCTGTTACAGCTCATTACCCAAGTATTTGGAACTATGATTCTCCATACAAACAGAAAACACAATTTAGAAATGTTGGTTTCTTTTGTCTCAATTCAAGAGACTCTTAATATATCCTAAATTGTCAATGTCAGTTACAAGTAATTTTTTTCCTTGTGAATCATCTCTTTCTTTGATCTTTAAAGGTTTATTTTATATGTACGGGCATTTTTTTCTCCATGCATGTCTGTGTAACATATGTGTTCAGTGTCTTCAGAGGCTAGAAGATGGTGTCAGAGTTTTTGAAACTGATGTTATAGTTAGTGTTACTTAACACATGGGTGCTGGAATCTGAACCTGGGTCTTCTGAAGGAAAAGCAAGTGCGTTTAACTGCTGAGCTATCTCTCCAGTCCCAAAGTTGTTCTTGAAACCTTTGAGAACTAACTAAAGAGGGAGGCATGCAATTTCAAAATGTAAGACGTATAAACAAATGTTTTCCCCACACTTTGAGTGATTATATGTTCATTATTAGGCTCAGTGTGGTGTTTCTAAACCTGGCTTGTCATCATAGTGATTGCAGGTCCTTTGAAAGATGTAGATGCCTTGTCTCCTCCCTTTATGATCCTGATAAACAGGTTGCATAGCCAGGCTAATTACTTGAACTATTTTGTTTTACACATAAAATGAAATTATAAAAGAAAATGTCTACAGATGAACCCATGAAAATAGGCAGAAATGTTTTTATACTGTCAAGAATAAACTAGTAGAGAATGTATATAAATGTATTAATTGATACTGAAAATGTGTATAAGGTGGTTTTGTTATGAATAAAAATTATCCTTGTATTTTGCTTATAAGAAGCCTGAAACGTTACAGTAGACAATGGAATGTTCTGAGCAGAAGAAATGTTCAAAGTGTACTGTGACATGGGGAGGGCTTTCATGATGTGCTGAAGGAGGGAGGGAGGTTCTCTTTCTAGAGTCGACAGATTTGGAGGACTCC
The DNA here is from genome assembly GCF_907164565.1 of Psammomys obesus. Classification (NCBI taxonomy): domain Eukaryota; kingdom Metazoa; phylum Chordata; class Mammalia; order Rodentia; family Muridae; genus Psammomys; species Psammomys obesus. The sequence goes on along the minus strand of NW_026596134.1, from coordinate 18,893,994 downwards.
TGGTGAGAAGAATAAAGCTAGAGGTGCAAATTTTAAAGGTGATATTCTGTTTTGTATTCCTCAGAGTTAGAATGTGATTGGAAAATATCCAGTTCATTTTGTATGTAAAAATATTATTGATTCATGAAAGGATGATACATTTATCAATAGAATAAAATACAAGTAAGTGCAACTTTCACACAAAAGTTTGGTGATGAGATTCTTTTGAACAGTTCTAAAAGTTGACTTCACGGATTCTCATTGGGAGACAAATTATTCCATTTGCAAGAATTGTCTCTTTGAGGTCTTACACAGGGAAAAGCCATTGGGTGCAGAATATTGGGCATAACATTAGACATAAAAAGGGCCATTTGTGGTCAAAGTCTCTGTCTCCAAGTGTTAATTATTGTCTTCTTTTATAGTTTGGTACTCATTTCAGTGATTGATTGTCCTTGAATGTTCTAGTATTAATTAACAGTGTAAACCCAGCAAATGTATATACATCAATGAAGGGAACAGATGAGGGTGTTTTTCTTGTTTTGTTTTATTTGCATCAAAAAAAAATTTCTTTCTATAGCTTGTTACTCTTAACTGGTACTTGCTGAGCCAAAAGCAACTGTAGAGATGTTTTACAGCATGGTTAGAATGCAAGAATTCATTGAACTCATTCATATGTAAACAGGCAGAGCTGCAGAATATTATCTAGAATACTAATACAAAAAGATGTGATACCTGAACTCCTGTTGTTTGCACCTGAGGGTTTTTTTTTTTTTCTGATCTCAGAACTGTCCTTGTTACATTTATACAAAAAGGAGAACTGTGCATACAATGTAGAGAGATTCTAGGTACCGGAAGTCATACATTTGTTCCACAGGCATCAGTTGAGAGTTTGTTGTTGAAAGTGTGACAATAGAGTTCAGGCATATACACGTTGGGGAAGTAGCCTTTAAAAATATCTAGAATGCGGCAGGACAGAGTGATGCATATTAAAGGCAGCTATTATATTCAGGACAGGGGGGTGGTAAGAGGAAGTGGTCAGAAGCATATAATATGTATTCAGTTTCCTAAGATGTTATTGGATATTATGTGATTTCTATGCTTACTTTTTGCTTCAGTTTATTTTATGTTGCTATAATAGAATATCATAGACTGGGTAATTTACAAAGAAAAGAATTTTTTTTTCATTATAGTTCTGTTTGAGTAGCTGAGGAAGAATCGATTGAATGTGTAAAGAGTAGATGAAGTTCTTAATGATTGTGAGTTGCTGACATTTGCATGGCCATGTCAATGAACAATGCCTCAGACCCATGGGAAACTGACAAAACTTTCATTTGGCCACATTCAGAATGGCAAAGCCAGCCTGTGTGCAAAAGTACCGCTGATAGACCAGTGTGTACAAAGGTAACAACTGCAACTCCTGACTTTAATGTGTTGCAGACTGACAGACTTATGTTACTCACCGACAGAAATTTCCTACAGAGACTAGCTAACCACACCACTTGTGCTACATGTAATAAAAACACCCAGGTTCTGACTCACTGTATAGTTGGTGTTGTCTCATCAGAGTTCACACATTCTACCTGATTCTCCATCTGTTCTGTAAATGTGTCAATGTATCTGTCCTTTCTCCATTCTCTCTCTGCCACTAAACATGTTTCAAAGACCAACCTATGCTGGGTGTGGCAGTTCTGGTGGCCAGGAAATCCAAGATTCAGAAACCATTGTCTTGTGAGAACTTTTTTTGCTTTGTGATCCTGCAAAGGATGAACAGAAGAGGTTTGGAGAGCAAGAGGGAGTCAAAACTTTCCTTTTATGATTTCTCTCCCACGAAAATAGCTTTAATTCACTTATGAATGCAGAATCCTCGTGGACTTACCAATGCTTACAAGTCCTACCTTGTAAAATGGATGGAGGGACACATAAAAACCAACATGAGGTTTAGGAAACAAACATTCGATGCACAGTATTGTACATACTGTCTCTCCTAACTCAGGTTCTTCCCTATAAATTATATGTACTTAATGCTTACCACCAAATTCAACTCCTTCTATGGTCATCTCAGAAATCCAAAGTCCAGGGCGACTCTCACCTAACTTTCACCGTCAGGTGAATTCACAGCAAACTGGAATTCCTGAAGTCAAAACAAGTTATTTACTTCCAAATTATGATGGAAGTCATAGGCCAGATGGTTTTTTTTTCCACCAAAAGGAGAAATAAACAAGAAGGAAGGACTAGCAGGCCCTAAGTAATCGGACAAGAAAACCCAACTTAAAAAGTAACATTTCCTTAAAGCCTGAGTACAATCTTTTCCTCCACTTCTCTATTTGTTCACATGGAGAAAGGTCATGTAGTATATTATCTCAACATGAATGAGCAAAAGCAAAGGCAAACGTCTCAGACTAGGCCAAACACACGAGGATTAATACTAATCAATTCTTGAGATAACTAACCCAATAAGTCCCCATTGCTGCACTAATCCTTTCATGGATGGAGTCTCATGACTGGAACGATTGATGCTTAATGCTTAAGTGAAGACAGACTGCATACTAATATTTAATACTAAAGACAGGGAAAGTACACATATGCATTCATAGACACATTCACTGTCTCTCAGTATAAAGTGATAGCTCAGAAATAGCAAGAATTGGTCCCTCAATATTAAGTTAATGTGGATAACAGTGCCCCAGGCACACAACAATGATGGTAAGAAACAACAACTTAGGCCTCATAGGAGGCTGGCTTTTTTCGCTGATGACATGATTTAATGGTAGAATATAAAGCTATTCTGATACAAGTACATACATATATTCACATATGCACACAAGTATCACATATATATGAGAATATATGTTCTAATATTTATAAGAGAATATATATATATAAATAATGATGACTATTTGCCATATATGATAATAAAATAAAATGTTTGTTTTTGTTTCTTCTTTTTTTTCTTTTCTACAAAAGTGTGTTTTCACCCTTTGGTGCTGTATATTTAATGTAGGGTCTAGCATCTGTTACACAAACACTCTCCTTCTTAGTTATAATCCCATCTCTTTGTTTACTCTTTCTTTTGTGACAATGCCTTAGTACATTGTTTGGGCTAGCTTTGAACTTACTTTGTAGCCCAGAGAAACTTGGACCTTGTTATCCTCCTGTCTCAGGAGCTCATGTCATTGGGTTTATGGGTCTACACCACCAGTCCTGACCTTCCTCCCTTCCTTTCTTCTTCCTTCCTTTCTTCTTCCTTCCTTTCTTCTTTCCTCCCTTTCTTCCTTCCTCCCTTTCTTCTTTCCATTCTTCTTTCTGTCTCACTCACTCCCTACACCCTTTCTTCTACATTTTCTCACTCCCTCAGTCTGTACTTCTGTCTTCCTACACTATTTTCTCTTTTCTTTCTTTCTTTCCTTTTCTTTTTCCTTTCTCTCCCACTTTGTGTATTTGCTAAAAAAAATGGACCACACAAGCTCACCTTGACATGTAAAAATGTATGAAGTTTTGTCTTTCTTGCACAAGAAAATTTATAATGTTCATGAATTTCACATGGTTGCTGAAGTTACATTATATAAAATTACACATTTGTGATATGATTTTAAAAAATCAAAGCTGATATTATTTAGTCCATGGACCTTAGAAATCTTAAAATCAACTAGATATTTCTCAAATTTTAATTCAAGAATTTCTTTATCATAATTGCTGTCCTTTTATGATTAGAAATAAAATATTCCCCAGCCTCACATTAAACTGTCTTAATCAAAACTTCTTTGTGTGATGGTCAAACCTCCATATTAAATAAATTTTCTAAAACAACTTATGCATGCAGTTAAGTTTGCAATGTGATAAGTTGTTTGCTGTAAGAACATACATATATTAGTATAATGAATGTTATAATATAGTAATACAATGAATGCTATATTAATATATATGTTCTTACAGCAGATAAATTATGTATATCTACAGATATAGATGATATAGATGTGTGTGTGTGTGTGTGTGTGTGTGTGTGTGTGTGTGCATGTGCATGCGTGTACTTCTGCAAGGAGACTTGGTTATTCAATAAAAAACCCTTTCCAAGTAGAGGGGCTGAGTGGAAAAAAAATAGTCACTGATTGATGGCCAGACCCCTGTAGTGTTTTGAACCTTTAAAGAAGTGAAGACTGGTGGCTGATTTGTGGTTGAAAGCGGCTAAATGTTCTCTCCTGGAGTTCAGGGAACCAGCTGCTTCCAGAGCAGGCAGAGGAGAGAAAACCTTAAGGCAGAGGAGTTTCAATTTGCATGCGATGTACTAAGCAATCCTCCCATTAGCTGACTGTTGCTTCTCTTGATGACTACCTTAGGGAGGAGATGGGGGTTGTGAACTTTGAAGTGGATTATTAATTATTCATGTCTCCTTTGCCTGGGTGGAGGTAACTGGCATCTCAGGAGCCAGGCCCGGAATTCATTATCTTCCTGCCCATGTTTGCAATAAAAATAATGCTGAATATTAATCCCTTCACCTTCACTCTTACCTCCCTCTTCCTCCTCCTCATAATCAAGATAGATTATTCAGAATCCTGCTTCCCGCTTAATTGTCTTCATCCCTACATCATTTTTGTTTATTCAACTATTTGGAAGTCCATTAAACCTAGAATTAAGTTCAAGGGCTAGCAGCTGACTTGAAAGCTCCCAGAATGGAGGATTTCCTTATCAGGTTTTCAGTTTATTACATATTTTAGTGTATTTGTGATAATCATATCTTGATTTAGATACTTGTCATCTGTGCCTGTTTCATTTTTCTAGTTTGAAAATTTGAGAGTTTTGTTTTGGTAGTAATTCTGATTTTGTTATCTTTTATTGTAAAAATTTACCTAGTCATTGTAAGAGCTGATTCCAATGAAACACTTGGCCAAATGGCGATCTTAATCTAAATTTCAACATTGCACAATCTCTAATCCTGGAGGTGAATATATTTTTTAAAATATAATTTTAAATAATTTTTATTTTTTAATATTAATCACTGATTATTTACTTTGTATCCCAGCTGTAGCCCCCTCCCTCATTCCCCCCCTGCTGTCCACCCTCCCTCCCTCTCTCCCTCCCTTATCTCTTCCCTGCCTCTTTCCAGGTCCACTTATAAGGGAAGTCCTCCTCCTCTTCCACCTGACCCTAGCTTATCAGGTATCTTCAGGACTGGCTGCAATGTCCTCCTCTGTGGCCTTGCAAGGCTGATACTCCCTTGGGGGTGGGGAGGTCAAAGAGCCAGCCATTGAGTTCATGTCAGAAATAGTCCCTGTTCCCCTTACTAGGGTACCCACTTGGATACTGAGCTACAATGGGCTACATCTGAGCAGGGGTTCTAGGTTATATCCATACGTGGTCCTTAGTTGGAGAATCAGTCTCATAGAAGACCTCTGTACTCTGATATATTTGGTCTTTGTGGAGCTCCTGTCCTCTCCAGGTCATACTAACTCCCCCTTCTTTCATATGATTGTACTCTGCCGAAGGTTTGGTTATGAATCTCAGCATCTACTTTGATACCCTGCTAGGTAGAGTCTTTCAGAGGCCCTCTGCGGTAGGCTCCTGTCCTGTTACTTGCTTTTTCCTATGTCCAATGTGCATCCCATTTGTCTTTCTAAGTGAGGATTGATCATTTACCCCAGGCCCTATTTCTTGTTTATCTTCTGTAGGTGTACAGATTTTAGTATGTTTATCCTATCTTACAGTACTTATAAGTACTGACTTATAAGTGGGTATCTTTCTGCTCCAGAGATACAGAACTAAACAGAGAATTCTCTGTAGAAGAATATTGAATGGCAGAGAAACAGTTAAAGAGATGCTCAACATCCTTTGCTATCAGAGAGATGCAAATCAAAACGACCCTGAGATTTCACCTTACACCCATTAGAATGGCTAAGATCAGAAACTCAAGTGACAGCACATGCTGGAGAGGTTGTGGAGTAAGGAATACCCTCCTCCATTGCTGGTAGGAATGTAAACTTGTACAACCACTTTGGATATCTGGCTCTTTCTAGACAACTAGGAATAGTGCTTCCTCAAGATCCAGCTATACCACTCCTAGGCATATATCCAAAAGAGGCTCAAGTACGCAACAAGGACATTTGCTCAATCATGTTTGTAGCAGCTTTATTTGTAATAGCCGGAACCTGGAAACAACCCAGATGTCTATCAACGGAGGAATGGATACAGAAATTGTGGTATTTTTACACAATGGAATACTATTCAGCAACTAAAAACAAGGAAATCATGAAATTTGCAGGTAAATGGTGGAATCTAGAAAATTTGAGTTTTATGGATTCTTTTCCTTTAGGTGGGATTCTCTGGAGAGCTTACTGCCATGTTTCATCAGTTCTGTTTTTAAGAGTCACTCTCTTAAGTATGTGTGTATGTGTGCACTCTATGTTTTTTTTAGATGTTAGTTTTAACTGTGTTTTCCCATTCTTTTGCTTTGCAGCCAGCCCTGAAGATACCTGATAAAACAGGGTCAAATGAAAGAGGAGGAGGTCCTCCCCTATCAGTGGACTTGGAAAGGGGCAGGGAAGAGACCAGGGAGGGAGTGTGGGGTTGGGGAGGGAATGAGGGAGCGGGATACAGATGGGACACAGAGTTAACAAAATGTAACTAAAAAGAAAAATAAAATTAAAAAAAAATAAAACTCCTTTAACAATAATTTCAGAAAACAAAAGTTAATAATTTATGTATTTTTGTTTCATAAATCATGTGTTCCATCTCATTTTGTATTGTATGTTCTAATTTTTTCCATGATTCAGATAAAGTTCTTAATGAGTTTCAGCATTGTCATTTCCCATTGAAATTACCTTAAGACAAATCTCTCTTGCTGTGACTGTGTATGTGCATGTGTTTATGTGTGTGTTTATGTATATTAGTATGCATATGTGGGAAGGGAGGCCAGAGACTGATGTCTCTGTCTTTTTCAATTTCTCTCCACCTTCCACTTTTTTTACACTGAACCTGATACTCACTAATTGTTCTATACTAGCTATCCAGGAAACTGAAATGTCCTTTCTCCTTTTCCCACTGCTTGAATTATACATAAGTACTGCCATGTCTGGCTTGAGGATCAAATTCAAGACCTCATGCTCATGTTGCTATCACTTTATCTACGCAGCTAAATCCTTTGTCTTATTTTTTTCCCCATACGTCAGTTTCCAGGAAGTTTATCTATAAAGAAGAAACAATAATGCCGTCAATTGGTTTGGCAGTGGCGAAAGGTGCCTGTGAGGATGTTTTGGAGCAATTTTAATTGAAGAGGGAAGAGCTAATCTGAAAATAAATATATACTACCATTTATGTCTGTCTGCTTCCTGACAATAGGTGTGATGTATGAAGCTTCTCATGTCACAGCATACTGCATCCCTTGAACTGAGAGCGAAAATAAATGCTTTTATTCTTTAAGTTCTGTTTGCCAATTTTTTAATCATTTATTACAATTTATTCTATTTGAATCCCTATTGTAGGCCCTCCCTTATCTCTTCTCAGTCCCACCCTCCCTTCCTCTTCTTCCCCTATGCCACCCCCACAGTCCACTTATAGGGGAAGTGCTCATCCCCTCTGTCTGACCCTATCCTATCAGGTCTCATCAGGACTGGCTTCATTGTTTTTCTCTGTAGCCTTGTAAGGCTGCACCCCCCAGGGGAGGTGTTCAAAGAGCTAGCCACTGAGTTCATGTCAGAGACACCCCTGAATCCCTTACTAGGAAACCCACTTGGAGACTGAGCTGCCATTGGCTACTTATGACCAGGGGTTCTAGGTCATCTTTATGCGTGGTCCTTGGTTGTAGTATCAGTCTCTACAAAGACCCCTGGGCCCAGGTTTTTAGGTTCTGTTGCTTTTCTTGTGGAGCTCCTGTCCCCTGCAGGTTTTTCTATCTCCCCATTCTTTCAAAAGATTCCCTGCACTCTGCCTGAAGTTTGGCTATGAGTCTCAGCATCTTCTTTGAACTCTGCTGGGTAGAGTCTTTTAGAGGTCCTCTGTGGAAGGCACCTGTCCTGTTCCCTGCTTTCTCCTGCTGCCTATGTCTATCCCATTTGCCCTTCTGAATGAGTATTGAGCATCTTCTCTACATTTCTCCTTCTTGCTTATCTTCTTTAAGAGTATATATTTTAGTATGTTTATCCTTAGTATATAAACCCACACATCTACAAATACTTAATTTTTGACAAAGAAGGCAAAACCAATGAAAAAAAGAGAGCAGTTTTAACAAATGATGCTGGTCTAACTGTATGTTTACATGTAGAAAAATGAAAATAGATCCATATTTATTGTCCTGCACAAAACTGAAGTCCCAGTGGATCAAAGACCTCAACATAAAACCAGACACACTAAACCTGTTAGAAGAAAAATTGAGGAAGAGCCTTGACCTCATCAGCACAGGAGACAACTTCCTGAACAGAACACCAACAGCACAGACTTTAAGATCAACAATCAATAAATGGGACCTTATGAAACTGAAAAGCTTCTGTAAAGCAAAGGTCACTGTTATCAGAACAAAAACAGACTGGAAAAAGATCTTCAACAACCCAATATCTGACAGAGGGTTAATATACAGAATATATAAAGAACTGTTTGTCAATTTTAAGCCACCAAATGAGAGAAGTAACTATTAGGAAACCCCACAATACTGATGCCTCAATCTCAATCTTCTAACCTCTAGAACTCTGAAAAAAAATTTTTTTGCTCCTTAATACAATGTCTATGACAGTCTGTTCTATGTGCTAACACTGTTTAAGTCAATTATAATTTAAAATGCCCATTTATCTTAATTTTAGAAAAAAATGTGTGGGTTTTTTTTTTTTTTGGCATTTTTATCTTTCCAACCAAAACATCTTCATCTTCCAGGTAGGACACAATCTAATCAAGTATCTATAATACCCACTACAAGGTAATCATTTTGGTCTTAAAACCTGAAGATACCTGATAAAATAGGGTCAGATGAAAGAGGAGGAGGTCCTCCCTTACCACTGGACTTGGAAAGGGGCAGGGAGGAGATGAGGGAGGGAGGGTGGGACTGGGAGGGAATGAGGGAGTGGGAGACAGTTGTGATACAAAGTTAATAAACTGTAACTAATATTAAAAAATAAAAAAAATTAAAAAGTTTGAAGCTACCAGTTCATAAACTAATTGTTAAGATTCTAAATGAATTCTCTGGTATTCTGTTTTAAACTTTGTATTATGTACTTCATGCCTGTTTCATGGAAGAATTATACTAAATCTATTAGTTGTTTTATTTCTTTAGAAGGCTGTCAGATCTGTTATACAAGGTATGGCTGTTGAACAGTGAACTGTTCCTACTTTTAAACCTTATACTTTTATAACTAAACGCCTATGACAGAGTCACTATATCTTGCCACTGATTCAACACAAGTAAAAAAAAAAAAATCACTTATGGCCACAATCTAATATGTTTTCTTTCCCACTTGATTTATAAACTTGGCCTTTATATTCTGAGAGCTGGAGATTCAATACAGACTTGAGACATAAATGATAATATTGTCTGTTATTCTCTTTCTTCTCCAAAGAGACAGATCAAACAAAGATTAGAGGCAAGAACTGTGTGAAAGGAAATATAAATAAGAAGCCTCAATGGAAATGCACTCAAAAGTTCAGGAATTAATTCTGTTATTTTCTATGAGTGTATCCTTTCTTTGTGTTTCTCTAAGTGTATTAGCTGAGATATTTATTTTGAATAAGTTAATACTTGTTTTTCCCAATTGCATTATATTTTTAAGTAGACTATTCATTAAAATCAGGAATCCAGTCTCACAGAGCAATACAGCTATAGTCAAGAATACTAAAATAGTCTTTATGAGAATTTGTGTCCAATGATAGGATAAGCATTTAAAAAAAAAAAACATTCTTGTACCTCAAAATCATAGCAAACTACCCATTAGTTTTTAATTTGATATATAAAAAATAAAGCCTTGTTAATATGCTACCTAGATTTTTAGGGAATAACTGATGACGCTTTTAATACAGAAACAAAGCGGGAGAATTAGAAGAGGAAGCTTTCCCCTCAATTGATACATAATTTTGTATAGCACCGTTTCTTTAGCGTCAAGTTCAGCACCAAGGACAGATCCTAAAACCAGAAAAACCTGAACTGAAGTTGTGCTGTAATCTAGCCTTAGAGAGAAGATGTACTTCACAGTAGGGGACCAAATAAAACAACTCCAGGCTTCCTGACAGCAAGCCATCAAAACAGGTGCTCAGTTAGAAATCTTTTCTCTTTTCTCGTGTCGGGTACTCCCTGATTGGATCAAACACATTATGACTAAGAATAGGGAAGTCTTTGGAACAATTTTTGTAGAGAGAGGATTTTGAGGTCTTCTCACTTACGCAAGAATCATAATGCTAACAACTCTCTAATGTTGCTCCTAGGTAGTAAGGCCAGAAATAAGAGTTTTTTTGTGGAATAAATGCTAAAATCATTAGGGGTTCCTCTCTGTGTTTCTGTAACAATAAAGGTTTACAGAATGGAGAGGAGAGGCCATCCCACTGACAGCAAGCTTTTCAGAGGGAAGCTTTGGTGTGCAAAGATGTTTTTTCTTGTTTAAAACATTAATAATGAATTAATTCTTGAGTTCTTTAATGGTGATCTTTTTTATAATCCCCTTTCCTGACTATTACCAGTTTCTATCTGTATACTTAAAATGGCTTTGGCCATTGAGATTACGTATTACAAACACTATGTAAGAATTTTGAGAGGGGAATGAAAGATTTCCATGGATTACTAGAGAGTTGAGATTAGGCACATTGAATGCTCCAATTTTGATTTTCTACTTACAACTTTTTTCTTTTCTTTTCTTTAAGCAAATGCCATTTTAAGTTGGTAGTCAAATGCACCCAGATTTTGAATTTGGATTTTCTGACTGCTAAGCAATTTTTCTAATCCTCTGAGATAAACTGTTCTGTGTAGGACCTTCCCTGTAGAGATCTAAGCAAGCACCTATTCAGCCCAGATGGTGAACTAAGGACAGACCTAACAAAGTCCTCCTCATTAGAGAAGCTAATGCGTATATCACATGGTGATTAATACAGAGAATCACAACTAGTCAAAGTGCAGAGAATAAAACCTGTCTAGTGCTTAGCTCTTGAAGGTTCAGGGATTGTTGTGGAAGTGGGAAGAGATATAGAGTGTAAAAGCCAGATGTAGTGGCTATCTGTAGTGAAAAGTCATTTCCTGGATGTGCAGGGCCATTGCAAACATGAACTCACAGCACTTATGACTGAATTCACAAGACCTCCCCAAGATCAAGCCCGTCCAAGTCCAAACATGGATAGGAGAGTGTCTCATGGATTACTAGTTCCCTTATCTGTGAAGCTATTTGCAATTGATGACTGCTGAGGTAGAGAAAATAGGGTTTTTTTCCCCCACATACATTCTGGCATTAATCAGACTCCAAATCATAGAAACACTGCTGTGAGTCTTGAAGGACATAGCAGGATTTGTCTTTCTCACCAATCAGGTACAGTTGGTAAAGAATTTTAAAGATGAACGGTGTTATATAAATAATCTTGCTATTCAGAGTATTAATCATAAGTTCATGTGTACTTATGGAGCTGGCAAGTCTGACTTAATCTTAACAGGATGAATTTTCTGACTATGTATGTCCCTTGTGTTTTTGAAATTCTTACTGCCTTTTGAGTTACTATTAAAACACAAACACACATGCACACACACACACAGGCATAAAGACACACACACACACAGACACACCACAAATATTTGAGTTCACTGAAAGAGTAGCAAATCATTGCTATAGATTAAAAGAAACAGAAGCATGCTTTGAAATGAAATACTATATGAAATTTTGATCACTTTTATTTAAAATTAAAATTATTTCTCTACTCTTTTAAATTATTTTAATTATTTTCCCAATATTTTTCAATTTATTTTCCATCTTTAGAAAACTAGAGTAATTCAAAGTTACCTACTTCAGTATTAGCAGTTGAATGCCCAGTTGAATGGGTGTGGAAGACATTTATTACTTTTTTATTGTTTATTATTATTAGTTACATTTTATTAACTCTGTATCCCAGCTGTATCCCGCTCCCTTATTCCCTCCCAATCCCACCCTTCCTCCCTCAGCTTCTCCCTGCCCCTTTCCATGTCCATGGGTTGGGGAGGACCTCCTCCCTTTTCCTCTGGCCCTGTTTTATCAGGTATCTTCAGAGCTGCGAAGTCCTCCTCTGTGGCCTAGCAGAACTGCTCCTCCCTTGAGGGGTGGGGACTCAAAGAGCCTGCCATTAAGTTCCTGTCAGAAATAGTCCCTCTTCCCCTTACTTTGGGAAACCAATTGGTTATTGAGCTACCACGAGCTTCGTCCGAGTAAAGGTTCTAGGTTATATCATACATGGTCCTTGGTTGGAGAAACAGTTTCAGAAAAAAAAACCCTGTGCCCTGATATATTTGATTTTTGTGGGGCTCCTATCCTTTCCCTGTCATACTAACTCCCCTGCTGCTGAAGGTTTGGTTATGAGTCTTAGTATCTGTTTTGAAACGCTGCTTGGTAGGGTCTTTCAGATGCCTTCTGCGGTAGACTCCTGTCATACGTCCTATATACATTTCATTTGTCTTTCTAAGGGAGGATAGCCAGAACCTGGAAACAACCCAGATGTCCATCAACGGAGGAATGGGTACAGAAATTGTGGTATTTTTACACAATGGAATACTACTCAGCAATCAAAAATGAGGAAATCATGAAATTTGCAGGCAAATGGTGAGATCTAGAAAAGATCATTCTGAGTGAGGTATCCCAGAAGGAGAAAGACAAACATGGTATATACTCGCTTATATAGACCTACAAGATATGATAAACATAATGAAGTCTATACACCTAAAGGAGATAAACAAGAAAGCAGACACAAAGTAAGACTAATATTACTTTTAATAAAAGTTTCTAAATTTCCCTTTGAGTGATCAATAAAACAAGCAAGGAAGCACATCTGAAATGTAAGTAACACTTAGAAGCATGAAAATATTAAAAATGTAAATGTACTTATTTCTAATTTTTTAAAAAAATCATGTCAATAATGGAATTTTTTTATACAAATTAACCTTCAGTTTGTTAGCAAGATTTACTTTTAATAAGACACTTTTATTATTTGTTTTATGATCAAATTGCATTGTTTGGGAGGTACATCTGCATCAATAACATTCTCATCAAAGAATGCACTTTTATCTTCTAAGTTAAATAATTTACTTTGGTGAATAATTAAATCTATAACCATCAAGGGTTGAGAAATCTTTATGAATAGTAATAAAGTCCATTCAAATAAGTTTTAATTTACTGATTCAGTATTTATTATTATATTAGTTGCTGTGCTAAGCAAGCATTCAGGAAAATAGTTCTGTGGACTCCTTGTTAAAGAAACTTACTTAATGAACTTTATATTGATTCAATGTATTCTCATTTCATATACTGCAGTTGCTTCAACTGAATGATAAACCATTTCAAAATAATGCATGCCCATGCAACAGAAGAACAGACAATCATCAGTATGAAAGAAGCCAGTTGACAAAGACTGGACACCGTCTCTTGTTTGGCTTCATGTTACAAACAGTATGCCTGAGAAAAGATTTTGGAAAGCAAACATGGGATAAAAATCTGGAGGAGTTAATGTAAATAGCCTATAGAAGATAAGAATTCATGTGGCCCAGAGCTTTTGAGCTCCTGTCTTCCCAGTTCACCAGCCCACTTCAATCTCAGGGCCATTTTTCTTTTCTTAAATTCTTTCTATTTCTTTTGCAAACTATGTTTTCAAGGTCCTTTTCATTTCCCCGGTTCAAACGATCATGAAAATCTACATACATCCTGGACTCAGATCTAACACTAGCATGGTCAATTTTACCGTTACTGTTACTGGGTTATAGAATCCAGTAATTTAATCAAACACCAATCTTGACATTGTAATGAAAGTATTTTGTGGATGTGATCAATGCCCATAATTGGTTGATTTTAAGTAAGGGAGTTTATTCTTGTTGATGTAGGTGGTCCTATACAATGAGATGAAAGGCCTAACTAAGGAAGCAGAGATTTTCTGACAAAGAATGAATTCTCTCTTCTGGCTGCTGAGCAAGCTGCTCTATGGGCTCTATCCCACCCACCATCCAAAGCTTTAGGATTTTGAATGCAATTGGCGAGTTCAACGGTTACTTGCAAGAAAATCAGACCCCATATCCTAACTGTAGTCTGTGAGAGATCTGCACAGACATCTTCCATAGAATCCAGAGAACACACCCCAGCTACCTCTTTGGTAATGCTGTCATGGTGAGGGCTTCAATTCCTCTGCCATAATGACCCCAGAGTCTGTGTCTTCATCTGTTTGTGTTTCTATCACAGAATACTGGAGACCGGTAATTTGCAAATACAGTTTATTCTCACTGCTTTGACAGCTAAAACCTCCTAGTTCATGAAGCCCAGTTTAGTTGTACTCCTGATGCTCCAGCTTCCTACATTGTGCATTATTGCTCTGTCCTCCAGAGGGGAAGAATGCTGTGCCCTCATGTAGGGCCAAGTGGGGAGGTAAGTGGACGACCCTCCTCTCTCGAACCCAGGTATAAGTCAGGAAACCTAAACACATTCACAATCCCTTCGCTTTCCTGACTTAACTTCCATTTTAAAACATTCAAACCACGACAGTATACAACCCAACAGTAACAGACCCTTGCCCCATCGTCTATGCAAACCATTTAAGATAGCTAAACTCAAATTTGCGTACAGTGACTTACTAACTTCTCCCCTCAGTGACCACAGTGAAAGCTTGGCGTCATTTACCCCCAAACTCCCTTCCACTCCCAATGTTTTGGGTTCTGAGCATATGGTAACTTTTTCAAAAGCAATCGCCACAGGACTGGCAGGCCTTGTCACACTTCAATAACAATAACCTGCTTTTTAAACCAAATGGTGGTGCACAGATAGTGCACAACTGTAATGATCAATAATATCATCATACTTAGGTTTTCAAGTGTATTTTTCTCTAAGAGTTTTTAAAGGGTTTATCATATCACTGCAAGTTACATGTTTTTACTCTTCTGTTGTGTTTTCATCCTATTGGTTTTCCTGCCTTTCTACATGTGTTTAAAAACTCCAATGTAAATTTACAGGTTTTTGCAGGCTCCGTTTTTCATGCAGAAAGGGGAGGGAGGGTGGGATCGGGAGGGGAGGAGGGAAGGGCTTATGGGGGGATACAAAATGAATAAAGTGTAATTAATAAAAAAATTAATTTTACTTTCTGACAAGTGTCTAAATGGAATTTGTGATTATAGTCCCTTCTCATTGCCTTTTTAAAATTCTTCCACCCAGACCCCTTTCAGATGCAGCTACCTTTACAAGCACCGCACTTTGAAAAGAAAAAAAAAAAAAAAAAAGGAGAGAGAGAAGATGGGAACTAGCTAAAGAGGGAGTCAGTAAATTACAATTTGCAACAATAAAGAAAACCTTTTAAAACATATTCTTCCCTGCCTCACCTCACTCTCTCCCTCCATCCCCCATTCCCTCTCCATCTCATCTTTTCTTAATTCAGTTTACATCCTGGTTGTAGCCTCAAACCTCTTCTCCTCCCAGTCCAAACTTCCCTCCCACCTCTTTCCCTCCTTCTCCCTGTTTCCTCAGAGAACTGGAGCTCACTTTCCCATCTACCCCAGCTCATCAAGTTCTATCAGGACAGAGCATGTCCTCTGCCCCTGTGGCCTGGCAAGGCAGTCCATTCAGGAGGAAGTGATCAAAAATCAAGTGAGTCTGTGTCCGATGCAGTCCTCACTTCCCTTACTAGAGGACGCACACATAGCCTATGCTGCCCATCTGCTACATCTTTGTAGGTCCTTTTTATGTGTGACACTTGGTTGATATTTCAGTCTTATCAAACCCACTAGTGCCTGGTTAGTTGTCTCTGGTGGTCTTTTAGTGGAGATCCTGTCACCTCCAGTTCCTTTTCTCTTTACTCCCACTCTTCCACAAGACTCCCTATGCATTGTCCAATGTTTGGTTGTGATTCTCAGCATCTGTTTTGAGGCTAGGCTCCTGGGAGGATATGAAAGGGACTTAAGGAGAGACTCCTAGTAGTAGAAGCCATGCAGACTGAAGAGGACACCCTCTGACTATCTAGTCTCCTAGCAGACAGAGGGGAACAGCAAACCACCTACAAAAACATCAACCCAAAATTCACCCTGCCTTTAAGATGTGCAGAAATAAAGATCAAGCAGATAGAGCAGAGTTGAGGGAATGTTCAACGGATGCCTGGCCCACCCCAAGACCTGCCCTATTGGAGCGTGTCAACCCTTGACACCATGAAAGATACTCCGCTAAGCTTGCAGACAGGAGCCTAACAGAGTTTTCCTCTGAGAGGCTCTACCCAGCATTGCTATCATCTTGATATTGAGAAAAGGTTGAACTTTCCAACCTTAGCTGTTTTGGATCACTGTCACCTGGTCTACTGTTGGATTTCTCCTATTGTAGTTTCCCTATGCTAAGATTACAGGTGTGAGCATCCATTTCAGCATTCTTGTGTTTTCTAATTAATTGTTACCTGAATTTATATTTGAGGTCCACTTTCATATTGCCATATCTGGCAATATGTAAATCCAGTTTCTCAGTTTTTGTTTTTTTTTTTTCTGAGAGTGCATGGACAGATTTACTGAATCTAAACTCTATTTGACAGTTACATATCTTTATAATACATCTATCTTAAGTGATACTACAGTACATTAGGAATATCTGTACCTATGTTGCTGTTTTGGATATCACCAAGAAATTTAAATTTCTGTTATTCTTATCATCTAAAGAATTGTAATTAACCTTAATGGTCTAAATTGAAAATAACAGCCTTTATTTCAGTCTATGTTACCAACTTGAATGTAAAAAAAAAAAAAATCAAACATTATTTCCAGGCTAATTTGATCACTTTTTTTATTAATTAATTTTTTTTATATGTTGGTAGGCTTGTTTCATTTGCGTTCCTGGAAATTTGGCCACAGGTGGTCATAGATATGAAACTTTTATCCAGATAAAAATTCACATCTATGAAAGAAATGAGTGGAATATATGAACATTAAGTTTCTATATTTTCCTGCTGATGTTAGTCGCCCTTAAAGAATAATTGTTTCATCGGCTGGGGATATGTTTCAGCGGTCAAAATTCCTATGTACAAGCACAGGTATCTCAGGAAGCTATACAAATGCTGGGTGGCTGTGGCTTTCCAACTGTCACTCCAGCCCAGCAGGCAGAACAAGTACTCTTTTTCAAGCTGATATCATCCTTACCCATGAGCTTTGGGCTTGATTCAGGGACCACACCTCAATAATAAGGCAGAAGAGTGATTGAAGATATTTTCCAACATCAGTCTTGGGTTTTTTACTATATACATGTGCCTTCACACAAGCAAACGTACATACATGCTCACATACACCACACACACACACACACACACACACACACACACACACACACGAAAGCAAATGGAAAAATAATAATTTATATCCACTACATACATTAATTTTAATCTGTTTTAACATACAAATTGCAAATATATGACTTCGGATATTGGTTAATATTCTAGGATGGGATATTTGTTAAATCTTTAGTTATTTTTTGCAGTATCATTTTTAAAGCAGTATTATGAAATTGTTTGACTGTTTAATGTCATGATGTATTTCCATTTGAAATCGGTAGAAAATTGAAACTTTTTAAGAGGTGTAACTATTAAGCATATTAAAAAGTGAAACTTTAATCAGTTTGAATGTTCATTAAATTTAATCTAGTTATGAAAGAAAATGAAGAAGCTAAACTATATGAGATTCTAAAATTCTAATTGAATATGGTTTTGAAAGGTGTGTTTAGATGAGGGAGGGTGGAATTGGGAGGGAATGAAGGAGGGGGCTACAGCTGGGATACAAAGTAAATGAACTGTAATTAATATAAAAATAAAAGATAAAAATAAAAAATAAGTTACTAAGTTGTGGTTTGGGTAACACTAACATTAAAGTTAAAAATCTTGAATGTATTTTTTTGTCCAAATACATGGTTTAAGCATTGTAAATGCATGAATAATTGTATCACTATAACAACCATATGAAATATATGTCAAGTAAGGCAGAGTATGAGGTTTTTTTTTTTTTTTTTTTTTTTTTTTTTTTTTTTTTTTTTTTTTTTTCTGATTTGAAATAAACAAGTTACGACAGTCCAGAGCCACTGATTGGGAAGTCAAGGCTTGGAGACATTTGGTGAGCAGAGAACCGTAGGTTGTAGAAGCAGCATAAAGCACAGCCATAGCACTTGAACCAGTGCAATTTCCCAGTGAAGATTCCTATAGGGCCACACAGTGAGGGCCGGGCGAGTTTATGTTTGCCAGAGAGAAGCTGATGCTGACCTGCTGGTCTTAGGGGTCAAGAGACCCTTTCACAGGGGTCACCAAGACCATTGTAAAATACAGATAGTTACATCGTGATTCTTAACAGGTGCAAATTACAGTTATGAAGTAGCAATGAACATAACTTTATGGTTGGGGGTCACCAGAACCTGAAGAACTGTATTAAAGGATCACAGCATTAGGAAGGTTGAGAACAATCGCCTAAGATGAACAGAATCTGCAGTAGGAAGGCTTTATCTTCTTAAAGGAGTCATAAACAAATCAACTAAGTGTTTGCCTGGAGGGAGATAACTTTTACATGACCCTGGGAGCAAACAAAGGCAGTGCTTGTTAAGCTGGCACTGTCTCAGTCTTCCAAGGGAAATATTCTTGTAAAGATAATATGAAGTGCTGAAGTGACAAGTGGGCACCAGTGTGCTCCATACACAATGATTTCCCAAACAGAGAATCACAGCTCTAGATCTTTTATGCTTTTGCCTTTAGACAGTCATCTATTAAGGATGATCTTTAAAATGTACTGAATGTAAAGCTAGTATACTTTCTCTTGCTAGCACTGAGAGTACTGAAGACATTCCTGTCATCTTATTTTTAGCTAGGGAGAGTGACAATGAATGCATGACCTTGCTTCTATTTTGTTATGAAAGAGGAGAGAGAATGACCCTTGGGGATTTGAAGGGGTCTGTTTCAGTGGACTGACATGAATGGACGTATAAACAGAAAAGGAAGTGAGTATTTTAATCTATTATTGTTGTGTCTTGTTTGTGCGTGGGATTTAATTTGTGCACTAAATCCCCTAACCTAGAATAGGGTGTGTGTGTGTGTGTGTGTGTGTGTGTGTGTGTGTGTGTATGTGTGTGTGTGTGGTGATAATCATTTTCTGGAAGTAGCAAATAGGTTAAAAGACAACCTTAAACAAACAAATACCAAAACATTGAATGTAACATGTGGATCTAGGTTGAAAGCATGTTTGGAGTTTTGTGTGCTGTTCTGGGTTAACTGGGGCCAACAAAGTAACTTCTTTTCTTGAATAATTCAGTTAAAGATCTCCGCAAAAAGTTACTTCATTCTTTTCTCATACCATGTCTTCATTGTATTTCTATAAACAAGCTCTTTGTTAAAGACAGATGCAAAACAAATACAGGTCTCACATGGACAGAGACACAGACATCCACAAAGATACACACACACACACACACACACACACTCAGACACAGGCACACAGACATAGACAGACACACACAAAATCACAAACAGACACATACACACAGAGAACAGGTAGGAACAACACACAGGTACAACAGCCAAAAAAAAAAAAAAAAAAAAGAACAGACAGGTCAGAAATTCACAAACAACAGGCTTCAGACAGGCCAGTAACCATAAACTACAGATTTGTAGGATAGAAGTCACAAGGAGAGCAAGCGAACTTTCAAACTTGGACTTGCTCTTGGTCAAACTACTTTGTAAGGGAGTTTCTGTTTTCATTCCTTAATGTGACATCAACATAGATAAAGCCAGCAATTTCAAGGATGTTAGTTGATTTTACTTAAATGTTCTTTAAAGTAATCCAAATAAAGTTCATGAGTTTGTATGCTATGTTTAGAAAACTGATTTCTGGACATTGTCCCTGTTAAATGGCCTTTTACTCCTTCAAGATACTGTTCTCATTATATGATGTGAAAGCGAGAGTTCTGCAACATATTCTTGTGAAAGGGTTCAACGCAGCTATGCCTTTGTGAGGAGAGCTTATTCCATGCTAATCTGTCAGTATATACACATATGAGAGAAAAGTAGAGTACCATTTTCACTCAGGCACGAAGACAAGCATCTACCAGCCCATGGCAGCCAATTCCCTACTAACTTAAATGAGACATGCTTTATTCCACGTCTGGAATGTGCAAATTAAGTTGAATTCAGGAATAACTTTTATCAATTTGTTGAACAAATTAAAATAATTGTATTTTTTGTGTCCTTTAAAATGTTGATAACACTTCTAATATACAGATGGAAAAAGTGGGAGAGTATGGTCACATAATCCATTGTTCCTACTTGAGGAATGATCAGTATCATCAAATCAGACCTACTTACTCAATTTTAAATCTCTATGCATTTTTGCCTATTTAAAGAGCTACACATAACATGCTCTAATTTATGTAATGTAATATATAGTGGTGGTTGCATTTTCAGGCAATATAAAAAAAAATCAACCAAGTTAAATAATTATATTATTTTACAAAACTAAAATAAATAAGAGATCTATGTAAGATGCAATCCTAACTAATTAGTTTATAATTGTATATCACATGTAAGTTTCATTATTTCTGTATGTATAAAACAACTAATAGTATGAGATCCAGATGCTTAAAAGTTACATACATAGGAAGCACAAAAAATTCATAAGTTTTTAAAAACTTTGCACTGGGAATCAGTGATTGTTGCTGGTTGTATGTGAACTCTACACACAAACTAGAGTCATATGAAAGAAAAGAACGTCAACTGGGAAGATGCCTCCATAAGATTTAGTTTTAGGACATTTTATTGATTAGTGATTGAGGAGGAGGGCTCAGCTTATCATGAATGGTGTTAATTCTTGTTGGGTGGTCCTGGGTTCTATAAGAAATCAGGCTGATCAAGCCTGTAAGCAACACCCTCCATGGCCTCTGCATCAGCTCTTGGCTCTAGGTTCCTGCCCTGTTTTAGTTTCTGTCCTGACTTTGATGATGAACATCCATATGGAAGTATAAGCCATAAGATCTTTCCTCCCATGAATTTTGATCATGGTGTTTTGTTGCAGCAATAGAAATAAGGTAGTTGGTAATATTTATTTTCATTTTCAAGAGTATTAGCAGCTTCAACTGTGAAGCTTAACTATGACATACATGTTTAAATTAATAAAATAATTTATTCACTTTATATCTCAATTGAAGGCCCTCCTTCCTTCCCTCCTGTTCCCATCCTCCCTCTCACTTTTCTCTATTTCACTTCCCTTTTCCTCAGCTAAGGGGAGCTTCCCCCCTACCAACTCATAATGACTAGCACATAATGTCACATCAGGATGTAGCACATCTTCTTCCCTTGTGATCTGGAGGGACAGTCCCACCAGAGGAAAGTGATTGAAAAGCAGGCAACAGTCCATCTCAGATATAGCCCCCTCTCACTTTCATAGGGAGCCCACATGTTGGCCAAGCTACCTATTGTCTACATATGTGTAAGTGACCTAGGTAGAGTCCATGCATGGTCCTTGGTTGGTGCTCTGTAAACCCCCTGCGCCCAGGTTAGTTGGCTCTGTTGGTTTTCTTGTGGAGTTCCTGTCTCCTCTGTGTCCTTCTGTTCTTCCCTCTAACTAGACTGGACTCCTGGTGGAGAAAGAGGATCAATGACCCACCCACAAAAACTTCAACCCAAAATTTATACTGCTTACAAGATATGCAGGGTTAAAGATTGAGCAGAGACTGAGGGAATGTTCAGCCAATGCCTGGCCCAACCTGAGACCCACTCCATGGGAGAGAGCCAACCTTTAAACAATCAACTATACTCTACTAAGCTTGCAGATAGGAGATTAACATAGCTGTCCTCTGAAAGGCTCCACCCAACAGCAGGTGTAAACAGATGCTGAGACTCACAACCAAACACTGAGTGGAGCACAGGAAGTCTTGTGGAAGACTTAGGGAAGAACAGAAGGACACAGTTTCATGAGGTCCCATTTATTAATCATTGGTCTTAGTGCCTAAACAGTTGGTGTTTGGTTCAGGAAGTTGTCTGCTGTGCCAATGACTTCAAGGCTCTTCCCCACTTTATCTTCTATCAGATTTAGTGTATCTGGTTTTTTGTTGAGATCTTTGATCCACTTGGATTTAAGTTTTGTGTGAAGTAAATTTAACCTGGCCCTTGGCGCTATTCTGAGGAGTCTCTAGTAGAGAGAGAGAGAGAGAGAGAGTGTGTGTGTGTGTGTGTGTGTGTGTGTGTGAGAGAGAGAGAGAGAGAGAGAGAGAGAGAGAGAAGACACTGAGGTAAAGAATTAGGAGGAAGGAAGTCACTAATTGGAATTGTTGGATGAAGCTGAGTTAAAGTTTGACATGTGTAGATAAACTATTATGAGCAAGTTGTAGTCTCTAATATTGAAATAGATGAGGATGCTGACTACAACACTTGGCAGAGGAGGCCTGAGAAAACGCAGGCAATCATTCTGAAAAATGTGTATGCATATGTTAAATAGTAATGAAAGGAGCCCCCTCTGTGGTTCACCCCAGCTGCGGTGGTTTGTCTTTTTCAATAAAAACTTAATGCCTCTCCCTGAGAATGAATGCGTGCTCTGGTTTATAAAGGGATAATGCACTGCCCTTATTTCCAGTGTCTGACAGATCAGCAAATACAAGTAGGCACAACTGCCTATTTGCTATTTACTACTACAGTAAATGGCAAGCCATAAAATTTGATCAGTTTAAATTGTATTTTGCAAACAATCCTTACTTTATGCCATGCACTCTGTGAAACATTATGATTATTATTTATGAGACACAGTTAAGGGTGCCTGGTGCTGTGAGAATTATGGATTTCTTTTGCATTTAATTTTGCAAAAGGGAGAGATCCAGAGATTATCTTTTTGGGGGATTTCATTTTATGGAGGAGTGAAGTGAAAAGTTGTAATAACTTGGCCATGATTATACAGATAGCTAAAATGGAGTCCAATTGTGAATGCAAGAATACAGCATCTTTAATTTTCAGTGTGACTAAAATACCCATGTCTTATATTTAAGGCTATTGTTAGCAGAAGGAAATAAAATTCTCTAGGACTAAGAGCCATTGTCACCATGAATAAACATTTTTATAGGCTAATCAGAGAGAAAAATATATGTAATAAATATAACGTATGTACAAAAATACATATTCAAACTCATTTTTGACATTTCTGAAGAAAATGAATAAAACATGAATATACATGTATATGAATTATATGTAATTACATCTATCCATATAGCATCTATCCATGTATCATTTGTCTATTATCTGTCTATCTATCTATCTATCTATCTATCTATCTATCTATCATCTATTTTCATCATCATCATTACCATCTATCTATCAATCATTATCTATTGACTATCTGTCATCATCTTTCTTTGCTATCTGACTCTTAATTCATTTAACCTGGGAGATCCTTTTCAAATAAGAACAGAATATCAAGGTTAATCCTTTGAAATAGTTATTGAGACATAGAAAAACAGAAGATAATGAATCTTTTTTCCTTCCTATTAAAGGTGTTGGTTTAGTGTGCATGCATGTATATGCACATATTTACTCTGTGTTAGGCAGCTCAGTAAATTCGAATGTCACCTCATTCCTCAGACATCACTGTGGTGGTTTGAATAAGGATGAACTCAGTGGCTGGCTCTGTGGCCACGCCCTCTGAGGGAGGAGCAGCCTTGCCAGGCCACAGAGGAGGACATGGCAGCCAGTCCTGATGAGACCTGATAAGCTAAGGTCAGATGGAAGGGGAGGAGGACCTCCCTTACCAGTGGACTTGGAGAAGGGCTTCGGAGGAGATGAGGGAGAGAGGGCAGGATTGGGAGGGAATGAGGGAAGGCTATAGCTGGGATACAAAGCAAATATACTATAACTACTATAAAAAAATAAACATTTAGTTAAAAAGAATGGCTCTCATAGTCTCATATATTTGAATGTTTAGTGATACATGAGTGCACTATTTGAGGATTAAGAGTTGTGACCTTGTCAGAGGAAGTGTGTCAATAGGGGTGAAATTTGAGACTTCAAAGGCCCAAGCCAGGCTTAGGCTTTCTCTGTTTCTGCCTAGAGGTTAGGTTTTAGCTCTCAGCTCCTGCTCCAGTGCTTGCCTCCATGCCAGCATGCTCCCCGTTATGACGATAACGGACTAAACCTCTGAAACTGTAAAGAAGCCTCCAACTAAACTTACCTTTTCATAAGAGCTGCCTTGGTCATGGTGTGTCTTCTCAGCCATAGAACTAGGATAGCTGGTATCTTCCACTGCTGTATTTAACCTTACCTTTTGAGACTAGGTCTTTCACAGAACCTACAATTTGCTGATTTGGCTCAGCTGACTGACCAATGACTCCAGCCACACCCCAGGGAGTTTAGCTACTGACATAGCTTTTTTTAGAGTTACAGGGAATCCAAGTTCTAGTCCTCATACTTCAGCGACAAGCACTTTGCAGCTAAAAGACCAAAAATGATTCTCTGCCCCCACATTATTTAGAGTCCCATACCTAGAGTGTGCATGGTTTGCTTTCAATATTTTTAGTAGCTTCTATTTTAATTTTGTTTTTAACCTATACACTTTTTCTTTGAGAGATTCTAAATCACTTACGTTTTTCTTGAATTTTTATATTTCAAAGTGAATTCCAACCTGTGATTATCACTTAGATCCTATGCTTTTGAGTAAATACTAGAATTATCTAACTGGCCCCTGAGATTTTTAGTCATGGGAATTTATCAGAAGTGTTACTGAGAATCAGTATTTTCCTAGCTGGACTTTATTTTTCTCATTTCCTAAGCTACATCTCTGTTTAATTTAAATGTTTATCAAATCAGAAAGGCAGAAATAAGAAAATATATTTTAATATATTATGCTAGACTGTGCTTTTCCTGTAAAATTAAGAAAACATAAACTTTCAGTTTTTAAGAATGGAAAATTTATAAAAGAATGTAGTTACATAACATTAAGGTCATTTTATAATTTCATTTTGAACAATTCTAATTCTTCAAACTCCATAATGTGTTTCAATGTGTAGAATTTGAAATTTTACTGGCATTTATCAACCATTTTGAGGACAGTTACAACTATTATAGGTGAATGAATTAGTCTAGTAGAGTTCTGAATTTTAAAGTTTCAAAAACAATTATATATGTGTATGTATATATTACAGTTGTAATAAAATTCTTCCCACTCAAATTTTATCATGTCAAAAAATATGACACTAGCTGAAATATTTTTCCGTGCTGCTTCACTCTGGTTTCATCTTTGACATATCACTTTTGAATGTATTCATCTAAAAAATAAAAATTGAAACAAATGTCATGGTTGTCTTAATGTTTTCTCTGAACCTCATACAATGTCAGTGGGACAAAATGAAAACCTGGGAGCCATTGTTATTATTTTCCCCAAACAATTTGCTGTTTTTCTTTCAATAAGGCAATATGATTAGATGTTGACTCAATCTCAATAATTTCATTGAATGTCCATTGACAGACTTTCAATTCAATAATCACTTCCATGTTAAAATGTAGTCTATCTTGAAGACTTTTTTCCTGTTCTTTTTGTTGTTGTTCATAAGATCCATGAGATAATTTAGACATGTTGACATAGTATTTCCAATGAGGGATGATTAGTACCAGAAGGGTAATAAAAATATTTGTTAGTAGATAGCTATCATGACAACTAATGGGTAACTGATTGAGGCTAGGTAGCAAAAAAGAAATTTTAAATGACTTCCATAGACTTTGGCAATTTAAGAAGAGGCTGAAAGATTAGAAATAGCAAGGTAGAGGCGGGGTATGCACAAGTAAGTAAAGCAGAATGACGAGAAGCATGATCAGGTGGGAAAATCAGATTTTTCATTTGGAAGTAAATTTTACTCAATAACCAAACTTCAGTTATGGCTAACCACTATAAATGAACATACATTTTTGAAAGGTTCAGAAAGTTAAGAGTCCCTTAGGGTTGCACTTTAATTATCAATGATATGGATATGAAGTTACCAGCAATAGTCCTAGATGAGTGGCAGACCAGAAACATAATTATGTATAACAAGTAATATATTTAAAAATGTGATAATAAGACTGTGGAATATCTTAAAAGTAGGGTGGCAACTAGCTATATATTGATTTTATATGGTTCAGCATCTTAATGCTGTCCTGGGAGAAGACCTAGGTTTTGATAACATGTTTAGTTGAATTTTGGCTCATATACACAGATCCCATTTCACATGACATAGTCTGCAAAGTGAGACCCAGAGAGTTCATATTAAGGAACGGTATTAGCTCTAACTGAGCAAAGGCGCTATGAGGTGGTAAATCATCAGTGCCCAACTAATATTGGTGAACATGGCATCACATCCTAGGCATTCTTAGAAAAATAATATCAGGGTTTGAATACCCTCCATCATAGTCATCTATGAGTGTGACAATCAGTAAGCACAGAAGATTAAATAACGTGTCTTGGTTACTTTGTGTGTCTAAGTGGGAAAATCAGTTTATGTTTTGTTGGACTGTAAGAATCCACCAACCTCGTCAACTGCTACGATCAGTTTTTAGGAGCCAGAATTAATTACAACAAGCTCAGAAAATTATGGTGGCAATAATAACCTGGAGGCCAGACCTGGTAAAAATGTGTAAATGTAGGCTGAAGCTTCTAGGAAAGATTTCTCAAAGGAGAAACAACTGTATAAAAGGAAGGGATCTGACCGAGCAGAACTCACATAGTAATTGATCTAAGAATCATGAAGAAAGAAGGTGGTGTGGGAAGACAAAGATGAAACATGGCAGGAAGAATTGTAGTTCGTTGGAGAAACAAACTGAGAGATTCAAGTAGAATGAACCTTATTTTATACTTATACTTATATTCATCCAGAACGCCCTATATTGCGAATGCGGTTGCCTTCATGTAATTGAAAGCAAACCAGTAGAGTCCACACTAGTGTAACTCTGGCTTTAGAAGTTGATCAAGTCTCCTGTGCCAATGAGTTCTAGGCTGTTCCCCACTTTTTCTTCTAACAGATTTAGAGTATCTGGTTTTATGTTGAGGTCTTTGATCCACTTGGACTTTAGTTTTGTGCAGGGTGATAAATATGGATCTATTTTCATTTTTCTGCATGTAGACATCCAGTTGGACCAGCACCATTTGTTGAAGATGCTGTCTTTTTTTCTATTGAATGGTTTTGGATTCTTTGTCAAAAATCGAGTATTCATAGGTGTGTGGGTTTATTTCTGGGTCTTCTATTCGGTTCCATTGATTCTATTAGGTTCCTTTCTGTTTTTATTCCAATACCATGCAGTTTTTATTACTATTGCTTTGTAGTACAACTTGAGATTGGGGATGGAGATACCTCCAGATGATCTGTTGTTGTACAGGATTGTTTTGGAGATTCTGGGTTTTTTGTTTCTCCACATGAAGCTGAGAATCTTTTTTTCAAGGTCTGTAAAGAATTGAGTTGGTATTTTGATGGGAATTGCATTGAATCTGTAGATTGCTTTTGGCAGGATGGCCATTTTCACAATGTTAATCCTACCAATCCATGAGCATGGGAGATCTTTCCATCTTCTGAGATCTTCTTCAATTTCTTTCTTCAGAGACTTGAAGTTTTTCTCAAACAGGTCTTTCACTTGCTTGGTTAGTGTCACCCCAAGGTACTTTATGTTATTAGTGGCTATTGTGAAGGGTGTTGTTTCCCTAATTTCTTTCTCGGCCCTTTTGTCTTTGGTATACAGGAGGGCTTCTGATTTTTTTTGAGTTGATTTTGTATGCTGCCACTTTGCTGAAGGTGTTTATCAGCTGGAGGAGTTCTCTGGTTGAATTTTTGGAGTCGCTCATATATGCTATCATATCATCTGTGAATAGTGACACTTTGACCTCTTTCTTTCCAATTTGTATCCCCCTTGATCTCCTTTAGTTGTCTTATTGCTCTGGCTAGGACTTCAAGAACTATGTTGAAGAGGTATGGAGAGAGTGGGCAGCCTTGTCTTGTCCCTGATTTCAGTGGGATCTATTTAAGTTTCTCTCCATTGAGTTTGATGTTGGCTATAGGCTTGCTGTATATTGCCTTTACTATGTTTAGATATGTGCCTGTATCCCTGATCTCACATAATGAAATCTATACACCTAAAAAAGATAATCAAGAGAGAGG
Source organism: Psammomys obesus (assembly GCF_907164565.1). Classification (NCBI taxonomy): domain Eukaryota; kingdom Metazoa; phylum Chordata; class Mammalia; order Rodentia; family Muridae; genus Psammomys; species Psammomys obesus. The sequence goes on along the minus strand of NW_026596134.1, from coordinate 18,865,759 downwards.
ACATGGGGTAAGATGATCAATCCTCATTTAGAAAGACAGATGGGATGCGCATTGAACGTATGACAGGAGTCTACTGAACGCATCTGAAAGACTCTAACTAGCAGTGTTTTCAAAGCATATACAAAGACTCATGACCAAACCTTTGGCAGAGTACAGGGAATCATATGAAAGAAGGGAAGTTAGTCTGATGGGGAAAGGATAGGAGCTCCACAAGGACCAAATATATCTGGGCACAGGGTCTTTTCTGAGACTGATATGCAACCAAGGACCATGTATGGATATAACCTAGAACCTCTGCTCAGATGTAGCCTGTGGTAGCTCAGTAACCAATTGGTTTCCCATAGTGAGGGGAACAAGGACTATTTCTAACAGGAACTCAATGACTGGCTCTTTGACCTCCCCACCCCCCAAGGGAGGAGCAGTCCTGTTAGGCCACAGAGGAGGGCTTTGCAGCCAGTCCTGAAGATACCTGATAAAACAGGATCAGATGAATGGGGAGAAGGTCCCCCCCTTTCAGTGGACTTGGAAAGGGGCACAGTGGAGATGAGGGAGAGAGGGTGGGATTGGGAGGGAATGAGGGAGTGGGATATGGCTGGGATACAAAGTTAATAAAATGTAACTGATAAGAAAAAATAAAATCAAAAAATAATAATAATAAAAAAGAAAAAAATAAAATAAAATAAAATATTCTATTGAAAAAAAAGAAGTTGATCAAAGTGTTGGACACAGTATAGGAATATAGGTTAGGTGTACTTTTTTATTTTAATGTAACATTTCATTTCAGGCTTGCAAAAGCTATTCACATTCATTTTCTAGTGTACTCATCTAGGGACATGTAAAAGAAGTGCCAGTAACTTTGTTACTGTATTTCGTAAACCGCACAGAAACACCTAATACTATAGACCATGAGCTTCTCAAGTAAACTAGCTGTTAATCTCTGCATTTTCAACATGTATCTTGGTTCCTGATATATAATACATTTCTATTGTTTGAGGGATGGGCAGACATATTGAGGAAGAATTAAATCTTTTAGAATTTGGTCTTCTCTTCTTCTCAAGTGCTTCCACACTAGAATTTTGTACTGAGTTTATGATGTGTGAAAGGAATAATACCTTATGTCTCAACCATATATACACTAATTTTATGTTTTCTATTGTTTTACCAAGCTCAGGTAACTGAACATGGTCCTCTTTATTAACTGATTATAAAGCAATTGATGTATGGAATGACTTGGTTAGTTTGCCACACAGATCAGGTCTGACTCATTCCTTACATCTTATCCTTCTCTTAGCTAAAATTTCCTCAGACTAGAATACTACAAAGAGGGAAATAAAATTATTTTTAAGAAAGCCTTAGGAAAAAACCTACAATCCTTGGTGACAAATATAAAGTCACTAAATAAGTCAAGTGTGCTAATGAATTTATAAAGTTTCTCTGGTAGAAAAGAACCAAGCTACTCTATTTGTGAGCTAATCACTTTCTCTAATTTAAATTTTTTGGAGCATATGAGAAATTACTGCATGAAAAGCGAATGAGGAGGGTAGAATGTGCATGTTTATATTTCGTTGTTTTAATCTAATCTAATGCAACATAGAGCAAAGTCCTTCATGTACACATTTAATGGCATGCATCATCACGATTGGGCTGCATAATAATTAGGCATTAGTGATAAGCAGTTCCCATAAATTACTGTAATTAGTATTAATCCTACAATGCCACAATGATTTTTTATAAACTTTTTCTTCTAATTTTGCTAATTATTTAGTATGTATCAGAAACACAAATGCTACCAGTTTTGCTTTTGCCCTGTGTACTGTAATTATCATTTTTCTTTACCCAGTAAGGTCTCAACTAGGCTTTTGCTGCATTGAGATGAATAAAATCATTGCACAGTATCTAACACACCATCTGTTTCAAGGCAGATATGTTGGGTTTAGTCCTCATCGATAGGTTCTTTGTATTTTTTCGAGGGTTAATGCGGTATGCCTTATTGTGTATGTCATCACCCCACTTAGTCCAGAAACCTTATGGAAGAAGAGGGAGATAAAAAGATAAAATATTCTTACTTGTTCTTTCAAAAAGAAATAGAATTGTCTTTGTTTTTTTTCCTCTTTGAAATTGAAACACAAATCGTCATAAACCACTGCCTCATTATTCTACCGTAGCTTAAGAGCCATATACTAAATGTGAATGTAAATTCTAATGTATTTTTGTTTTTGTGCTTAATTGTTTAGTTTATGATTTGATACAGTGTTTCAACATGTAGCAAAATGGCACTACTGTAAGGAATTTTTGAGTTTTCCATTATGATTTGTACAACCATTGATCCACCATAATTTAAATATACATCAAAACGAGCATAATGAAAGATAGTAAAACATTAAAAATTACTTTGGTACATGTTGCTGTATTAGTATAATGGGTATATTTTGGAGTTACATGAAAAGGTTATTAAATTTACCATCACTTTGTAAAGTTAGTTTGTACATTACTAAGAGGAAATGTATATGCCCTATGTGGTTCATACACTGCCTTTTTTTGGTTGGGGACTGTAACAGAGAGTGAGAGCAATGGGATTCCCAGGAAAGAATAGGCAAGAAGCAGGTATGTGACAAAGAAAGATAAATACCTGATGGAATAAAAAAAAAGATAAAAAGATCTAGAGGGGACAGGAACTCCATAAAAAGTATAACAGAGTCAAAAAACCTAGACTCAGGGGGCCCAGCAGAAACCAATACTCAACCAAGGACCATGCATGGGGAGAACCTAGAACCTCTGCTCAGATGAAGCCCATAGGCTGCTCAGTTTCCACGTGTGTTTCCTAGTAAGAGGTACAGGGGCTGTCTCTGACACAAACCCAGTGGCTGTCTCTTTGATCACCTCACCCTTGGGCGGGGGTGCAGCCTTTCCAGGCTACAGAGGAAGATGTTGCAGCCAGCCTTGATGACACCTGGTAGGCAGGCTAGTGTCAGATAGAAGGGAAGGAGGTCCTCCCCTATCAGGGGATAGGGAAGGGGCATAGTAGGAGAAGAGGGGGAGTGTTTGGGACTGGGAGGAGATGAGGAGTGGGCTGCAGCAGGGATACAAGGGAATAAATTGTAATGAATGAATGAATGAATAAATAAACAAACAAACGAAATTCATCCATGCATCAGTTACTGATCATGATACTGGCACCTGCGAGCACTCAGTAGCTGTTTTTTTTTTTTTTTTAAATCTTCCTTGACAAGAAATTATTTTCACTCTTTGTGAAAGGTAAGAAATATTCAAATACTTAATAGAAAAGAAATGTCTAAACAAGCATATATACAAATGCATAAGTAATGGTGAAAACAATTGAGTCTTTTCTTGAATAGTTTAGGAGACTAAAAGATGTATGGAATTGATAGAAGTGCAGGCTGGGGAAAATATTGGTCTCTACATTTGAATCATCAGGTTCCTTGATTTTCTTTTTTTCCTTGATTTTCTAATGTCTTCAAAGTAGCTATCTATAGGTGTGCAGGCTTCTTTGTCAACTTGACACAAGTCAGAGTCATCTGAAAGGAGAGAACCCCTGTTAAGATAATGTCCTCAAAAGATCCAGCTATAGGGCATTTTCTTAATTAGTGATTGATGGAACAGATTCCTGGTCATCAAGTCACTGAAAGCCACACCTTTTGCCAAGTTCAAGTTCACACCCCATAGATTATACAGCTTGTTTTATCTTCCATCTCAGACAATTAAGATTCATGAAGAATAAAAGTAATAACAAAGACAAACACTTCTGTGGAGATTATTTTGGATTAGGAGCTATTTAAAATGCTTTGGTCATGTTAATTTATTTAAATTTCACACTATTTATTGAGTTTTCTTTTTTATTCATTTTTTAATTAATTTTTTATTTTTTATATTAATTACAGTTTATTCACTTTTTATCACAGCTGTAGCCCTCTCCCTCACTCTCTCCTTCCCTCCCAATCCCATCCTTCCTCCCTGTCTCCTTACATTTCCCTTTTCAAGTCCACTGATAGGGGAGGTCTTCCTCCCCTTCCATCAGGTCTCATCAGGACTGGCTGTATTGTCCTCCTCTGTGGCCTGGCAAGACTACTGCCCTCTCAGGGGGGCAGTATAGTAAAAAAGCCCGTCCCTGAGTTCATGTCAGAAATAGTCCCTGTTCCCCTTACTAGGGTACCCACTTGGATACTGAGCTGTTATGGGCTACGTCTGAGCAGGGGTTCTAGGTTATATCCATGAATGGTACTTGCTTGGAGTATCAGTCTCAGAAAAGACCCCTGTGCCCAGACATTTTGGTTCTGTTGCTCTCCTTGTGAAGCTCCTGACCTCTCCAGTTCCCACTAGCTCCTCCTTCTTTCATAGGATTCCCTGCACTCTGCCCAAAGTTTGTTAAGAGTCTCAGCATCTGCTTTGATACCCTGCTAGGTAGAGTCTTTCAGGGGCCCTCTTGTGGTAGGTTCCAGTCCTGTTTCCTGTTTTCTCCTTGAGAGCAGTTTTATTATCACCACTTTGCAGAGGAGAAAACTGATATCCAGAAAGACTAAATAAGTTGCTAGATTCTATCAAATGAGTGCTGCAATTTTAGCTATGCTCTGGCTGTAGAATCGATGTTTTAAATCACAAGACCACATTGCCTTTCAAAGAGCAGAAAGAAAGGTCAATTTGAATACCTAAGGAACCTTACACTCAACTGAAAATGATACTACACAGTTAAGGAAAGATGAATGAGAAGTTGTATGAGGAGTGGGGAAGAGTAAGAAGATACATGGTGGAAAGAGAAGGTGTGAGAGTAAGAGACTGTCATTGAGATAAAGGAGAGCTGAGAGATATAAGAGAGATGGAGTACTGAGAAGGAGAGAAAAGGAGGTGAAAGAAGAGGAAAGGAGGAGCAGGAAGAGAGAAGGGAGAAGGGAGGGAAAATGAGACCATGAATGAGAAAGATCCAAAGATTACAAGGATGGGAGTAATTCTTGCAGTTATCTTTGATGACCCTAAGTTATTCTCAAGGTAAGTGATGAAAGAGGTCCAGAAAACATGTGAAGACATTCCCACTGCTCCTTACCTTCAAGTCCATTTGTTTACACTGGAGAGGACATAGCAATATTTCCCTCAGATTTATGTCTCCTTGTGAAATTCATGGTAGCGAGCTAACACTAAATAACATAGCATCTCTCTTATAAGAGCAATTAATGAATAATTAAAAAGCACAACACGAGCCAATAAAGGCTGGGGCTTTAGCCAGTCAGAAATCAGCAGAGATTTCAGTTTAATGAAAACAGTTTGATTTGTTTCTTGGTCATCCATAACAGTGCATGCTAATCTCACTTTATAATTTACAAGCAAAAAGTCAGTAATAAACAATATTTTAAGTCCATCAATTTTATTCCCTAATAAAATAATCTTAATTTTAGAAAATGACAGATTTTAAAAAATTATAATTATAAAACCTTCATATATTTCTCACCATATAACATGAGTGTGTGTGTGTGTGTGTGTGTGTGTGTGTGTGTGTGTGTGTGTGTGTTGAAATACTTGTTTGGTTACTATACTCATAGTTTAATATCCCTTGGGATAAATATTGATCTTGAACTTCATCTCATTTACTATTTGCCTTGTATTTTATATCATACATGCTTCAAATTGCATGTAAACTATTCCTGGATGCACTATATCATGAATAAAACTACTGTGTAAATAAACCCATGTCTGTATATTACAGGTTTTTGAGTGCTTGTGTGTGTGTGTGTGCATGTATATGCGTGCAGTTTTCATTAATTGCCTTCCCTATAAGTCATTCATATTATGCATTGTTGGAATCACGAGCGACTGTGAATAAACAGATAGTCACTATAATGTGAATCTTATGTCCTGGTTGTTCTTCTTGTGGATAGCGCATTTAGAACAAGATTGTGGTTTTATTATAACTTTATATTGACTTCAATTATTTCAGAGGAGATATCTTCACCTAATCAAGATGTCATGTGATCCTCTTTAAAGCTGACAAGTGTATATCAGCCATTTAAAAAAGTTTTTTTTCCTTATTTAATCTCAAAGGTCTTTCGAACCCCCACAACAGTTTCTTTATCTTTAAGTAAAACAACTAGCCTCTCCAGTACAAATAATTGTGCTCTTGATTAAAAAGCAAGTTTTTACTTCTGTACTAGGCCAAAAATTCTGTTACAAACTAAGAAACTTTATGCAAGTAACAGTGAAAATGTTAATGTACAGTGGACATTCTCATACAAGAGCAAACATATTTCTCAAGGCAATTCAATAAAAAAGTTATGTTTTATTCATTTACTTTTAAAAAACAGTAAGGGAAATGCTATGCCCCAAATGAGGTTTTGTAGTCTATGTGGGGAGGACTGTGACTGAATTTTTTATATGTTTCTTCCTTTTTCTTAGTTTTTCCTTCCATTGAATTTTTTTTCCTTACATAATATATCTTAATTATTGTTTGCCCTCCTACTTATCTGAGTTCCTCTTCACCTTGCCTCTCATCTTGATGTACTCACTTCTGTCATTAGTAAACAGAAAGGCTTCTTGGGGAAAAATAATAAAATAAAATATAATTAGATAAAACAAATGTTAACACAGCAGAATTAAACAAAACAAACAAAAAGAAAAGAGCCCAAGTGAAAGCACAAGAATCAGAGACCCACTCAGTCACACACTCGGGAATCCCATAAAAACAGTGACTTAGTTAGGGTTTTATGCTGTAAGAAGACATCAAGACCACAGCTGCTCTTATGAAGAAAATCATTTAATTGAGGCTATCTTACAATTTTAGAGGTTTAGTCTATTAACATAATGGCACGAAGTATCGTGGCACATGGTGCTGGAGAAAGAGCTGTGGTTCTCCATCAGATCCACAGGCAGCAAAAGGAGATTGCCACGCTAGGCCTAGCTTAACCATATAATACTTCAAAGCTCATCTCCACCATAACATACTTTCTCAAACAAGTCCATACTTACTCCAACAAGGCCACACCTCCAAATAGTGCCGTATTTGCCTTGGGCTGGGCAGATATTTCACTTACACTATTTCAGTAACCTTACCATCCATATCCCAGGCCTCACCCAATGCCATCCACATTAAGCCTCTTCATTTGGTTTACCTTCCATCCACAGTCCCTAGATACTTGCTTGTAGTTTTCATCTGGGCCTTTTCACACCATTATTGGAGTCTTTCCTCCTCATCCAAGTTGTTCCTTCTCCATTTAACCAATCGTAGAGTCCTCCTTCCTCCTCCTTCCCATCTGTCTCTTTTAGGTGATTTTATCTTGAACCCCAAAGCCCTGGAACCTTAGCCATGGCTACTCCATTCTTTCCTGCCCAGGTATAGGCTGTTAAATCAACCAATCAGCTATAATAACTTAGGCAGATTTAATACAACAATGGTAGGTTTATGTGCGAATGTACTCTTCTGAGCAGGGACAATATATTGGAGGCAGTAATCAATATTAGAATACATTGCACTAGGCCAACCCCCAACAGGGGTCTCTGTGTTTGTTCCTATATGCTGGAGGAGAAAACTTTTCTGATGACAGCTGAGTAAGGCACTGATCTATGAGTATAATATAATATTTTTAGGAGTCATTTTATTCCTTCTTCTTTTTTACCTAGAATAGTGGTGTTTGTTTTTGCCTGAGGTTCCCGGGATATCTAGTTTCTTGTTCTTGGCCACCTAAGCAGTGTTGAGTATGTGTTTTCATCTTGTGGAGTGTGCTGCTATTCAAATCAGACACTGGTTGGTTTCTTCTACAAGTTTTGTGCCAGCACTGTTCTGGCATATCTTGCAGGCAGGGCACTATTTTAAAAGATCAAAGGACTTGTGGCTGGGTTGATGTTTGCATTTCTCTTTTGGTAGAATGCAGAATTTTCTCCTATACCAAACATAATAGTACATAGGTGTGGAAGCTCTGTGTAGGAACTAGCTCAACATCTTCATGTTCGCTGAATTATGTAGGCCTTGCTATCTGTTTGTGGAAAAAAACCTGTAATCTCGGCGACGTCTTTGTTGTTTTGGAGATTCCTGTGGGATGTCGTTGGCCAGCAACTCAGCTACATGTAACCCAGTCCTGATACTAGAATCATCATTTGGCAAGGAGAAATGTCCAGCAGGGGCTATGTCTTCAGCATTATTTGATTTTATTTAGATCAACTTCATGAATTTATCTATGTTAGGAAATTTCTACTGTATTGGATTTCCATACTATCCCTCAAATTGAGTTTAAATTTTTCAGTCTCTTTCCATATTCCCTCCCTTCTCACCTTCTCCTTCCCTCTACACTTGATCATTCCATTCTAGCCCTCTCATCCATCCATAATTATTTATTCTATTTCCTTCAGAGATCTGTCTGTGTCCTTTAATACCTTACTCTGTACCTGCCCTCTGTGTTTCTACAGATTGTAGCTTAGTTATCAGTGAATTAACACTTAATAAACATATAAGTGAATATATACCATATTTGTCTTTCTGGGTCTGGGATACCTCACAAAGAATGATTTTTCCTAATCCCATACATGAATTTTATGATGTAATTTTTCATTAATCATGAGAAAATACAGCATTTTGTTTAATTATGTATATAGGCAGTCATTCACACTATTTTAGTAAGACCTGTTACCTCATACTCAATAAACTTTATTTTGTTATAATTTTCAGCCTTATATTATCTTCATATTCTTTGATAGTTCTAAATTATTGTAGTTCTTAGACCTATTACTACAGATTAGTTCAAATATTGTGATAGTTTCATTGCAATATAACTGTTTTTAAATTATTTCCCTTTTATTGAAAATGCATTCTTTTCTCATACAATATATCCTGACTACACTTCCCTTCCTTCTGTCACTTCCAGTTCTTTCCCATAGCCCCTTCCCAGCCCTACCTCCTTGCTTCCTCTCATTAGAAAAGAAGAAGCTTATAAGAGATAATAGCAAAGCATAACAAAATAAAATATAGTAAGAAACATTATATACCATCATATTGAAGATGGGCAGGGCCAACCAGCAGAAGACAAAGAGTGCCAAGAAGAGGCACAGAAATGGAAGACGTGCTCATTCCCATACTCAGGAATCCTATAAAAATATTAAGCTAATAGCTATAATATATGTGCAGAGGATGTAGTGCAGACCCATTGTAGGCCCTGTGCTTCCTGCTTTTATCTCTGCAAGTTCACAGGGGCTTTGTTCAGTTGGTTTATAGGGTCTTGTTCTCCTGGTGTTCTTCATTCCGTCTAGCTATTTGGCATGGACGATTTTCTTGATAGATACCATTTACTAATGTTAAATCAAATTCAGGTAAACAATTTAAGTAGACCTGTAACCCCCAAGGATAAAGAAGAAGTCATTAATAGTCTCAAAACAAACAAACAAACAAACAAACAAACAAACAAAAGCAAAGCCCTGGGCCAGATGGTTTTGGTGAAGAATTCTACCAGACCTTCAAAGAGCTAAAGCCAATACTCCTCAAACTATTCCACAAAATTGAAACAGAAGGAACATTGCCAAAGTCATTCTGTGACGCCACTGTCACCCTAGTATCTAAAAAAAAAATTCAGACTAATCTCCCTTGTGAACACTGATGTAAAAATACTCAATAAAATATTCACAAACTGAATCCTAAAACAACATCCACCGAGATCAGGAGATATAGGGATAGTTCAACATGTGAAAATCCAACAATGTAATCCACCATATAAACAAACTGAAAGAAAAAAAAAACTCCACATGATCATCTCATTAGATGCTGAAAAAAGCCTTTGACAAAATGCAACACCTCTACATATTAAATGTATTGGAGATAACAGAGATACAAGGTGCATACGAAAACACAATAAAGGCAACATTAAATTAGATGGAGAGAAACTTAAAGTAATTCCACTAAAGCCAGGGGAAAGACAAGGCTGCCCATTCTCTCTGTATCTATTCAATATAGTACTTCAAATTCTAGCTAGAGCAATAAGGCAAGTAAATGAGATGCCATTTTTTTAAACAGGTGCGTAATACCCCATTGTGTAAATGTATCTCATGTTCTTTATTTTCTGCTCAAGGACATCTAGATTGTTTCAAACTTCTGGCTATTATGAAAAGAGAAGCCATGAACGTAGTTGATAAAGTGTCTCTGTGGCAGGATATATATGTGGGAATATGTACAAGAACAATATAGCTGAATCTTGAGATAGATTTATTCACATCTTCCCCAAGGTACTGCCACACTGATTTCTATAGTGGCTGTACAAGCTTAACTCTCACCAGCAATGGATTAGTGTTCTCTTTACTCCATATCCTTGCTAGTATGAGCTGTCACTTGTTTTCTTGATCTTTGTCATTCTAACAGATGTAAGATGGAATCTCAAAATAGTTTTGATTTGCATTTCTCTGATGGCTAAGGATATTGACCTTTTCTTTCTTTCTTTCTTTCTTTCTTTCTTTCTTTCTTTCTTTCTTTCTTCCTTCCTTCCTTCCTTCCTTCCTTCCTTCCTTCCTTCCTTCCTT
>NW_026596134.1:18724597-18855252 GCF_907164565.1 Psammomys obesus | reverse complement strand
CTTCCTTCCTTCCTTCCTTCCTTCCTTCCTTCCTTCCTTCCTTCCTTCCTTCCTTTCCTTCCTTCCTTCCTTCCTTCTTCCTTCCTTCCTTCCCTCCCTCCCTCTCTCTCTCTTTTTCTTTTTCTTTCTTTCTTTCTTTCTTTCTTTCTTTCTTTCTTTCTTTCTTTCTTCCTTTCTTTCTTTCTTTCTTTCTTTCTTTTCCACCACTTTTTACTTTATTTTATGTATTCACTTTACATCCTAATCTTATGCACCTTCCTCCTCTCCTCCTGGTCAAACTTTCCCTCCCTCTTCCCCCTATAATCCTTCTCTATTCCTCAGAAAAAAAAGGATCTCCCTCACCACCACCAACACACCCCAGCACAACAAGTCTCATCAGGACTGAGCACATCCTTTTCCATTGAGGTCAGGCAAGGCAGCCCTGCCAGGGGGTTGAGATCAGGAAGCAGGCAACAGAGCCTATGTCAGAGACATTCCCAGAACACTAAGCTGCCCATATGTGTAGACATCTAGGTCCAGTCCATGCTTGGTCCTTCGTTGGTGCTCCAGTCTTCATACGCCCCCCCCCCCCGGGCCTAAGTTATTTGACTTTTTTTATGTCTTCTTGTGGAGTTCTTGTTCTTTAACTGTTTCTCAGTCATTTGAGTTTCCTTTGCTGAGCATTCTCTGATTAGATTTGAATCCCATTTTTAAATTGGGTTATTTGTTTTCTTGATACCTAGGTTTTTTTTGTTTTTGTTTTTGTTGTTGTTTTTTTCTTTTTAGTTTTTTATGTAGTTTTTATATTAGCTCTCTATTGGATATGTTGTTGGTAAAACTTTTATTCCATCAGGACTGAGAGAGTCCTCTTCCCCTGTGGTCTGGCAAGGCAGCCCCGCCATGGGGAGTGATCAGAAAGAAAGCAACAGAGTCCATGTCAGAGACAGCCTTCATTTCCCTTACTAGAATACTCACATGAAGCCTGAGATGGGGGAAATGGAGGGAGAGTGGGACCTGGAGGAGAGGCAGAAGATGGATGAGATCCGGACATAAAGTGAATAAATAAATTAATCAAAAATAAAATAAAATAATGACTTTAAAAAAAACCTTTTTTCCTCATTCTGTAGGCTGCCACTTTGTCCAAATGATGGTGTTCTTTCTCTTATGGAAGCTTTTCAAGTTTCCTGCAGTCAAATTTATTAATTGTTGATCTTAGCATCTGTGATAATAATGTTTTATTTAGAAAGTGTTTTTCTGTGCCAATGAGTCAAGACAATTCCTCACTGTTTCTTCTATCAGGTTCAGGGTATCCGGTTTTATGTTGAGATCTTTGATACATTTAGAGTTGAGTTTTTTTGTAGGGTGGTAAGTACAAGTCTGTTTGTATTATTCTCTATGCAGCCACACAGTTTCCACACCACTATTTGTTGAAGATGCCTTTTTTCCAGTGTACCATTTTTAAAAGCCTTTTTCTGTCATACTTATATCCAATGACCCTGTATAAAAGCTTGGTTCTGTACTGGAGTTTCTATCGACATTTTGGAGGCAAAACATTATTGGAAAACCTTAGGTCACTGAGGGAAAGAGGTCAAAGGGAGTTGTGGGATACCTTTTACCCTTCTCTTGACTTTTGTGGCATGAAGTGAGAGGTTTGATCTGTCACACATGTTATTGTGATGAGGTATCCTCATTGGCATTCAAAACCAGTTGAATTGTCTGATCTTATACGTGAACCTCTGATCTGTTCAGCCAAATATTAACCTCTGTTTACTTCAAAAGCAGCCAATGTAAGGTATCTTGTTAGAGGGACACAAATCTGAGATGATATTGTAGGAAATGATTCTAATATATGTTATGCATAATTACGGCTATTTCTTTCCTGTCAGAATTCCCAAAGGATGTGTTTAAGGGATAGACAATCTGCTGATTGTTATATAATCTACTCCTCATAAAGCACCAGTATTTTCAATCATAGGTTGATAATTTTTAGCAAATTTTTAAGGTAATTAGGAGCATAAAGCTAGCTAGGCATGGTGGTACATGCCTGTAATCTCAGCACTTGGGAAGACAGAGGCAGGCAGATCTCTGTGAGTTTGAGGTCAGCCTGGTCTACAAAACGAGTCCAGGATAGCCAAGGCTACACAGAGAAACCCTGTCTTGAAAAACCGAAACCAAACCCCAAATTCGCCATCACCCCCCCCACACACACACACACACACTCACAAGAGTATAAAGCTAAAGATTTTGTCTGCTCTATCTGGAGATAAAGTTTTATAATTCTGCTTCATTTGGTAGAAACATCAACAGCTCAGTGATGGAGAGGTGCTATTCTCCTCCAAAAGCTTTTAATTGTTGTGGTACCTATAGGGGATATTTATACCTTGCCTAGGCTATTAGATATCAACTTCTGAAACAGAAGGTGTTCCATGGAAATAGTGCTCATCATTGATTTATACTGATGAGCTAGCAAAAACCCAATAATCAATGAATTTGAATCATGAAGTATTAATTTTTAGTCACTTACTCAGTACTTAAAGTAGTTAACAACCCCATATTTGTTGTACACTAAAGATTATCTTTAACATGATCATTCTTTCTGAAAAATGCTTGGGTGTGGGAAATAATTGCACTTTTATTGGAGATAATTAGAATGAATAACAACTTGATTTCTCATTGTATATGCATTGATATTTCACATAGGTACTTAGGCAAGTGTTCTTCAAAGAAAAAAGCTAATTTTTTTTTCAAGAGATTTAGAGCAGATATCTTTGTCTGTTATTTTTGTTTCCTCATTTTGTTTGTGATTTAGATTGTTATGGTCATGTCATAGTACATAGAGACATTGTCATGGTAATTTTGTAAAAGCAACAAGGACTGCTTTTCAAAGTTTAGTTTGAGGTCCAGACTTACAATCACACACACACACACACACACACACACACACACACACACACACACAAGCTTATTTATGACATAGGATTGATTTTGGGAGAGCATAGGGCAGGCCCTTCAAGCTGTTTATATGGCTCAGAGGATTAACTTGGGAGTTGGTGGGGAGTAAGAATTGTTTATCCACAGTGTGATTCCTCTATATGGTTTCAACACAAATGCCTAGAGTGATACATAAAGATATCTAGAACAGATATGGGGCAAAAGAGAAAGGCTGAGGAGGCTTAAAGCTGTCAACTATAAAGCATTGAAAAGTGTCAAGGTATTTACTGTAATCATTCTAATCAGAACTTATGTTTATTACAGACCTTTTTGCATGTTACTAAGAAAATAAAGAGGAAATAGAATTCACTTGTGTTTTTATAAATAAATATCACACATATGTGTGCCTTCTATTTTTTTAATTTTTTATTAATTACACTTTATTCATTTTGTATCCCCCCATAAGCCCCTCCCTCCTCCCCTCCCGATCCGATCCCACCCTCCCTCCCCTTTCTGCATGCATGCCACTCCCCAAGTCCACTGATAGGGGAGGTTCTCCTCTCCTTTGTGATCTTAGTCTATCCGTTCTCATCAAAATTGGCTGCATTGTCCTCTACTGTGGCCTGGTAAGGCTGCTCCCCCCTCAGGGGGAGGTGATCAAAGAGCAGGCCAATCAGATTATGTCAGAGGCAGTCTCTCTTCCCATTACTATGTAACCCACTTGGACACTGAACTGCCATGGGCTACATCTGTGCAGGAGTTCTAGGTTATCTCCACGAATAGTCCTTGGTTGGAGTATGAGTCTCTGGGAAGTTCCTTGTGTTCAAATTATCTTGTTCTGTTGCTCTGCTTGTGGAGTTCCCGTCCCCTCCAGCTTTTACTATTTCCCACTTCTTACATAAAATTCCATTCACACTGCCCGACAGTTGGCCATCAGGCTCAGCATCTGCTTTGACATTCTATACTGCAGAGGCTTTCAGAGGCCCTCTGTGGCAGGATTCAAGGTTGTTTCCTGTTTTCTTCTGGCTTTCAGTGTCTCCTATTTTTAAGGAACAGATCAAGACTTCGAAATCAAATAAGCCTTGATTTGCTTTTGAGGTCTTTGAATTTCTTGTTACATTAGTCAAGATGCATTTCAAGGAACACTCTCTTGTTGGTATGTAGAGTGGGAGGAAATTTAATGCAAGGGCCGAGGGACTCCTATACTTATCAGAGAGCTTAAGAAAGAAGCTCTGATCTGTGCTTCTTAGTGTGACTCCATGGATGACACATACCTGCTCTCAAGGAAAGCTTTACTTGAGTGCTATCCCTTGAACTACACTTGAAGCAAGCATTTCATCATTGTCACTGCAATGCTTCCTGACACCCACAACATCAGGCAGTGACACTAGATTTGTAAATAAGGAAAGCTTCTGCATCAAGGCCTTGCAAACCAGGCACAATAACTTAGAGCCATGACAATAGTAGCTTCGATCATTCTTCCATAGCTCAAATCTTGAATATCTTATATGTAACTGGTAATCTCTCATCGACTCTACTTTGATGAGACCTGAACAGTGTAAATTTCAAGTGCTAAGAAAGTTCTTACATGTGAATCCTAGAGTCAATTTATCTTTGCCAACTCTAGGCAGGTCATCTCCATGGAATGGATGCAAGATTCTATGAAGGAGCTCAATGACATGAGCACAATGACATCAGTCACTGTATCGTTTTTTTTTTTTTTTACACAGACAATGAGTGTTTTGCAAACCTACAAATGAAGAGGACAGAAGTCCCAGAGAGGCAAAGTAAACTTGGATGCCAATTAATCGTTCAGAGGGATAGAATTTGAGCACAGACAAAATGTAAATCCCAACTCAAGGAAGGTCTGATTAAGGCCTATCGCTACAATGTCTACTAAGCTGAGCTGCCAGAAGTGCTTTTAATTTCTATTATGTATATGAAATTTCAGTACTGGAACTTACTTGTGACTTGGAAAAGATCCAATGCTATTGGGCATTAAAATAGGCTGTCAGTTTCATTTGAGAAATTTTTAATTTCCTATACTCATCTAGGGTGTGAGTCTTTCTATAGAAGAAGTTTGTCTGTCACCTCAGAACCGGTCAGATTTCCTGTGGTGATGGTATAAACAAAATCATTAATTCATAACTAGAAAGCACTTATTGTTAGATTGAAAACATGTCAAAGTATTGTACAGAGAATTTGAAATGCTCTCTATTATTTTAAATCAATGAACATGAATTACTATTCTGTTCAGAAAGAAAACATGCTAGGAAGTATGAGGAAACAGAAAATGTGGTTGTAAACCACAAAACAGAGGGTGCTATGTTCTTTCCTCTGGATAACAATAATTTAAATCATATCTGAAGATTTACCCCGAAATGGCTATGCACTTGGGGTTTATCTAAGGAATTTTACTCCCATGTTTTGAATAGAGAAGAAAGTTCAGAAGGGTGAGCATTCCCAAGATTATGTTAGCTGTCAGCTCTGACAAAGCAAGAGTTTCAGGAATGTCCCTTTCAGAAAGACTTGGATGCTAAGTCCACACACCAGAGACTAAGTAACACTGTTTGCCAGGCTAAAAGATGAAATGTTTCTCACTGCATTTAAATGTCAAGTGCGAACAGGTACTATAAAAAACAGAATAGACCTGAGCCAAACTAAAGACATGTATGATATGTATGTATTATAATGTACAGACACACATAACAGTAAACATAAAATACTTTTATTCAACTGCTCAATATGTTTTGCAAAGAATTATCTTCTTTTTTTAAAATATAAAAATGTTTTTAGATCCCTTTGGGTGTATAAATAATTGGATTAGTTCATGAAAATTATATAAACTTGATTAATAAAATATATTAAAAATGAATTAATGGGCAAGCAGACAGTGCATTTATTTAGCAGTCTGTACACCAGACAGCTGGTAATTTGATTAAGAATTTGAGAACAATCTGGGAAGACTGGATAATACTGGCAGGCAAATGACTCATATTCTAAGGAGGCTCAAATAAACAAAAAGAAATTAGAGTTCATTATTTTCTGAACTCATCATATTATATTTATATGGCTGCTACAAAAATTAACACCAATTTAGTGGGATCAGTCAGATAGAGAAAAATAAGGGACTGGAAGGGCTCAAATGAAAGAGAGAGAGAGAGGGGCTAGAAAACTGTTCTCAGTTGTGAGGATAGAAGTTTTGGATGCTTCTACAGAGAAACAACTGTTATTCAGAAGTCACTGAGCTATGATAGTCAGCCAACCAGAGCTCAGAATGGACCAGTGGTACAGAACTGCTAAAGTTCTTATGTTTTGTGGGAAAAAGTTAAGTGCTGGAAGCTAATCTCTAGTTTATCCTATGCTTAACATATCTGTATCTTTAGTGCTTTTAAAGTATTATCTTCTTATTTCAGATATAATGACAATATGGGCTGGGCAGATAGTATGTCAGTATAGTAAAATGAGCATGCAGCAACAGCTATCTAATTGGACTTGTGGCCTGTTCAATAGGAGGGAATTTATAGAAAACCTAGTCAACTACCCATGTCTGGTAAGCCCATGGAAACTCCAGAAGAGCCTACTACGGTTATTTTAATAAACCATTATAATCTCTACCTGCATTCATTTTAGTATTATCATTTATTACAATTTATTCAATTTGTATCTGGCTGTGGCCCCCTTCCTCATCTCCTCCCAATCCCACACTCCTTCCCTCTTCTTCTCCTATGCCTCTCCCCTAGCCCACTGATAGTGGAGGTCTTCCTCCCCTTCTATTTGACCCTAGACACTCAGGTCTCATCAGGACAAGTTGCATTGTCTTACTCTGTGGCCTGACATTGCTGCATCCCCAGGGGGAGGTGATCAGATAAGGAAACCATAAAATTTTCAGGCAAATAGTGGGAACTTGAAAAGATCATCCTGAGTGAGGTAACCCAGAAGCAGAAAGACACACATGGTATATACTCACCCATAAGTGAATATTATCCATATAATATAGGATAAACATACTAAAATCTATACTCCTAAAGAAGCTAAACAACAAGGAAGACCCTAGGGAAGATGCTCAATCCTCATTCAGAAGGACAAACGCAATAGACAGTGGAAGCAGGAGAATACAGGGAACAGGACAGGAGCCTACCACAGACAGCCTCCGAAAGACTCTACTTATCAAGGTATCAAAGCAGAGGCTGAGACTCCTAGCCAAACTTTGGCGAGAGGGCATGGAATTTTTTTGAAAGAAGGGGGATATAGAAAGACCTAGAGGGGGCAAGAGCTCCAAAAAGAGGCTGCAGAGACTGATACCCCAACAGAAGGACAAAGTGTGGAGAGGACCTAAATGTAGCCCATGGAAGCTCAGCCTCCAAGTGGGTGCCTTAGTAAGGGGAGCAGGGGCTTTCTCTGGCATGAACTCACTAACTGCATTCTTAATACTTACCTTCTACCCACAGAGAAGTGTAGCTCTTACCATCATCAAAGAAGTTTCTTTTTTGCAGCCAGGAAGACAAGTATAGAAACCCACAGTTGTTTACATCCAGGGAACAAGTGTCTGTGAGGTGTCTCAGTTGCTGTATCTTCAACACAACCTCTGCACCTAAGACTCAGGGAACATCATGGAAGAAGTCAGGGAGCAGAGAGTTTGTAAAAGCCAGAGTACAAAAACATCAGCCAACAAATCATGTTTGGTAAGTATGAGAAGGAAACTCCATCCATGATATCTCAAGAAAATGGCTGCCTAAGCAAGAACTGATCAGTTACAGTGCCAGTTGACATAGTAGTGTGGATGGAGAAAATCTCTCAGTGCTCTTTTAGATAATAAGCCTCTCAGGTCTATATAAGTGAGTGTATACCATGTGTGTCTTTCTGCTTTTGGGATACCTCACTCAGGATGATCGTTTCTTGGTCCCACCATTTGCCTGCAAATTTCATGATTTCCTCATTTTTAATTGCTCAGTAGTATCCCATTGTGTAAAAGTACCACAGTTTCTGTATCCATTCCTCAATTGAGGGGCATCTGGGTTGTTTCCAGGTTCTGGCTATTACGAATAAGGCTGTTATAAACATGGTTGAGCAAATGTCCTTGTTGTGTACTCGAGCATCTTTTGGATATATGCCTAGGAGTGGTATAGCTGGATCTTGAGTAATCACTATTCCTATTTGTCTGAGAAAGCGCCAGATTGATTTCCAAAGTGTTTGTACAAGTTTGCAAAATATACTGAAATCTATACACCTAAAGAAGATAAAAAAGAAAGAGGACTCGGGGTAAGATGACCAATCCTCACATAGAAAGACAAATGGGATGGACATTGGATGTAGGGGAAAACAAGAAACAGGACAGGAGCCTACTACAGACAGCCTCTGAAAGACTCTACCTAGCAGTGTTTTAAAGCACATACTAAGAGTCATAATCAAAACATCGGCAGAGTGCAGGAAATTATATGAAAGAAAGGTGTGTTAGTAAGACCTGGAGAGTACAGGAGCACAACAAGGATCAAATATACCAGGGCACAGGGGTCTTTCACGAGACTGTTCCTCCAACCAAGAACCATGTATGGATATAACCTAGAACCCAGCTCTGATATAGTCCATGGTAGCTCAGTGTCCAAATGGGTTCTCTAATAAGGGGAACAGGGACTTTTCTGACATTAACTCAATGGTGAACTCTTCCACTCCCCTCCCCCGAGGGAGAAGCAGCCTTGCTAAGCCATAGAAGAGGACATTGCAGCCAATCCTGAGGAGACTTGATAAGCTAGGGTCAGATGGAGGGGGATGAGGTCCTCCCCTGTTAGTGGCCTTGGAAAGGGGCGGGGAGAAGACGAGGGAGGGAGGAAGGGTGAGATTGGGAGGGAATGAGGGAGTGGGGCTATGGTTGAGATACAAATTAAATAACCTGTGATTAATATAAAAAATTAAAAATTAAAAAAAAGAGCCTCTCAGGAAGTCAACTACTGAGAGAGAATGAATTCATGTTTGCCATGAGCCCCTGGTGGATTATCCAATATCAAGAGGTCATCCCTAAAAATGTATACTTATAAGCAACATTAAATAGGCTCAGCAGGTTGTATTCATGTACACACACACACACACACACACACACACACACACTCTCTCCAATAATAACCAAAGAAAAAAAAAACATGATTTTGAGGGAAATTTGGAGGTCATGTGAGCGGTGGGAAGGAGGAGAAAGGGAGGATGTAACCACAGTATACAAATATAAAAGTATTTTCTTTTCACCATCTTTCCCTGTGTACTCCAACACAGGGAGGTAAATTTACTTAATATTTAGCCCAAGCTCAACCATCAAAAATTATTTATATTTCCAGTGTATTATTTGGTAACACCTGGAGCTTTGTTTTTATAGTTTTTATATTTCACTTATTAATAGACCAGTCACTGATATCTATTGTTTCTTTTTCTACTTCTTACATTTTTAGAGAAGGCATTTATTGTTACTTAATACTATGTTGAGAGAATCTGTTGAAAACCCAGGGACAGACCATTTTTCTCCTGAAAAAAAAAATACACAAAGTAGTCTTTATTACTTTGTGATACTGCTATGAGTCCATTTCAAACTTTGAGAAGGATTTTGATATTTGTAAACTTTTGTCTTATAATCTGAAGACTCACAGGTCCATCACTTCCAAAATATATTAATTACTCGTTCAAATATCAGATGCTCACCTTTTCGTAGGACAGTATTTGTGAGATGCTTCACTGTTACACATAATATTTCAATTACTAAGTTACAGCTCCAGGAACTAAGTTCTATATTTTGCTTTTTAAACAGATAAAAATATGTCTAAGAGAGAGCAAGTTACACACACACACACACACACACACACACACACACACTCACACATTCACAATTACAAAGCTAATGGACAGCACATCTTGGTCTTAAGCACAAGTTCTGTATTCTAGCCTGTGCTGAATTTGTTATATATGTCACCCATTCTATGTTCCTGCTCATTGTGAGCAATGGAATTATCCTGCAAAGACACTTCTTCTGCAATGAAGTGTCTGAAGTGATATTAGCTAACTTGAACCACTAACTTGATGTGAGAGAACTTTCCTTTATCAAACTAGACAATCTGCTTTCCTCCTCAGCACTCTTGACACTAAGAGAGCTTACATTACTGCTGCACTTGTTTAGCAATTTACAGAACTTTGACTCCAAATCATCTCATGCATGTTTCAAACCATTTAAATTGTCATTGTAGGGTTTTTCCTATTAGCAATATACTATTCCATGTATAGTGATTATATTAAAAAAAGGACAATCATCTGGTGATAAAACCAGGTGCAATATCATCTTGAATGTAGGCCAACAGAATGATCACTTTTTTAGTGAAATGTGAGGTAGCTGCATATTCTTTATGCATTTGGATTCAAGGTATATTTTGCCACATGTTGATAGGAAATGAATAGGAAAACATTTCAAGGATGTTTCATTGCCCATCTAAATGTTCTGTGTCTACACTGGGGTTAAGGAGAGAGCGTAACAGCGTATGCACACACTCTCCTTTGGTTGAAACATTTCTATCAGATGCCCAACTAACCAACAGCACTAAATGAGAGCGTGGCATGAGGCTTATCTTTTAGCTGGGTGGTCCCAAGGGAGAGCATGCTGGTTAAATTGGGGCCATTAGCATGTTAGCAGATGATCAACTGTGTTACTCACTTTTAAGCATCATCATTTTCACATTTAAAGTGATTTCGGTCAGTAAGAGTAAATTATACTCATTATATCCAAATGCAAATACATGTTTAGAAAACAGGCAGTTTAGAAAACAAATTGCATACAAACCCCTTCTAATGTCTCATTAGGAACATTTGCATACTTCTTGTGGCTATTTTCATTTCCTATTTCTATATAATAATCACAATGTCATATTTCTATCACTCTCCCTGCTGCCATGTGAAAGATTAGATCCCCTGAAAGAAAATTCTTCTGCTTTTATTTTGTTTGTTTTCACTGCTTTCTGCCCCTGAGACTACACTATCCAGATGCAAGCTGGGCAGAAATGTGTGGAAATCCTAGGTGATGCATCAGGAAAAGATGGATTCTTACGAGGTCATGCAGTTAGTGATTTAGAAAACAAGTGGGAAATGAACCTAATGCTAATGTCTCATTAGGGATATTTACATACTTCTCGTGGCTATTTTTGTTTTCTAGTTCTGTAGTAATCATCATGATGTATGCGCAATGGACTGACTGAATTAAACATTGTTGTGGTGAGTGAAAAATGGCTGCATATGCTCTATTTTCCTACCCACGGTTCAATATCATTTGCTCCTCTTGAGTCTGGGGTTGGCTGATTACTTAAGTTTGCTACTTAAAGTTCCGTTCAGAGACTTCCAAGGAAAAACCATAAGAAGCCTTGCAGTTTCTTTCTAGGTCTCTTAGAATACTGTTTCTGTGATCATTATATATATTTTTATAATTTCAAAATGGTATGTAGGTATTCTACATGGACATCTCAACAGAGGTAGTCTTTTAACCATCTCTTCCAAAACATCAGTTGATTGTTTTTTAAATTTGCATGTAGTTTTAATTAGAAAGAAGACATGTCATGTCAAACAAGGAAAGATGTGGAAGCTTTGGAGTGGAGGATGAGGACAAAGGTTGAACAAAGGCTTTTATTTTTATTTCCATGGGATAGGCTTGGACAGGTAAGCGCGTTTAGGATGGACTAGTTTGAATAATTTCAGCAGCTCTGACAAACAGTAGGCAATCCATGTTGTTTGTATGTGACATAGCAATGATTTTGATAGCGAATACTACCCCAAAATGTAATAGTTCGGTGAACACTTGGTGAAGTAGACTGGTTCAGCAACATAAAGTTTGGGTTGTTTGGTTTATACATGAAACTTACTCTTAGATAAGTATATTTTTTTCTCTCTCTTTCTCTTTCTTTCTTTCTTTCTTTCTTTCTTTCTTTCTTTCTTTCTTTCTTTCTTTCTCCTTTCTTCCTTCCTTCTTTGCTCTAGGGTCCAGCCTCCTTTTGGGATAGCATTTTCTCCTGGGCCAGCAAGAATATAGATATTAGAGCATCAAGAATACAGAAAATTAATATAGTTAATACCATCAGGTAAGTGCAGCCATAGGTCTTCCAGATCAGTGCTCTGCCAGCTGAATGCCATTGAAAACAATCCAGTTGGCCATGTGTGAAACTGAGGATAACGTAACTGAGCTACACCAATATTTCTGATCATTGTGATATGATTAGTGAGTCATTTCAGCTATAAAGTATGTTGTTTATTTAAATAGTAGTGGCTGCCTGAAATAATGTTCTACAAATTTATGTCTCCTTTTTGTCCCCTTACTAGTGACCTATTCAAATGATATTTTTTCATGATGAATGCAAATGCTGAGTAATTTTAACTAAATGTGTTTGATTAGTATTTTTAGCACCATTACAATTGAGTAGTGTAATTGATCATACCTTCTTTGTTGATAGTTTCTAAAGAAGGACAGGCTGATTTGGCACACTCTTCAGAAAAGGGACATTAAGTCTGGAGGAAATCAAGGTAGATAGTAAAATTGCATCCAGCTGTCAAGAAGCAGATAGAAATTAAGTCAGTCAGTGTTTTAGCTCTCTCCTTTTTTATTATCTATCTATCTATCTATCTATCTATCTATCTATTTATCTATTTATTTATTTATTTATTTTTAGTCTGACTTCTCAGTCCATGGACTAGTATCATTCATCTTTAGGTAACCCTCACCCTAGAAAAATCCCTCATACACAAAAGCTAGGAGGTATGTTTCCACAGTGGATTCTAAAGCCAGTCATGATGACAATCAGGGTTAGTCATCACAGACACTTACAAATGAAACCTGATGCTGAAGCTAAATCCATTCCACTCTGAAGTACCAGAAAGGCACAGTAACATGCAGTCTTAAAAGGTTTTGATGAACAGAAACATTTCATACAATACTGTCTTGGTTTCTTTTCTTGTTGTGATAAAATGTGCTGACAAAAGCAACCTAGGGAAGAAATAGTTTATTGTAGGTCACAGTTCAAGCTATAGTCCAGGAAAGCCAAGACAAAGGAACTTGAAACAAATAGTCACATGCATCAACAGTGAACAAGCAGAGATAGTGGCATTGAGACTAAGCTGATTTATTTTTTACTTTTTTATTTTTATTATTAGTTACAGTTTATTAACTCTGTATCCCAGCTGTATCCCTCTCCCTTGTTCCCTCCCAATCCCACTCTCCCTCCCTCATCTCCTCCCTGCCCCTTTTTAAGTTGATTTTTTTTCTACCATTAACAACCCAGGAGGCCCTCAAAAAAATGGTTCTTATCACAGTTAAGATGCCTGGGAATGTGGCTCAGTGGTAGAGCTCTTGCCTAGAATATGCAAGGCCCTGGGTTCAATCCCCAGCACTCAAAAATAAACAAAAACAAAAACAAAACAAAACAAAACAACAAAACAGTGCAGCCACTCCTGATGAGATCTTATAGACTAGGATCAGAGGGAAGGGGAGGAGGATTTCCCTTATCAGTGGACTGGGAGAGGGACATAGGTGAGGAAGAGGGAGGGCGAGATGGGGAGGGGAGGAAGGAGGGCGGTACGGGGGGTACAAAGTGAATAAACTGTAATTAATAAAAATAAAAATAGTTAAATGAAAAAGATGTGTCTTTTAGATAATCTCCTGCATGCCCAGAGACCCATCGCCCAGCTGATTATAGATTCTGTCAAGTTCTGTCAAAGAAATGACAGAAGTGATTCTCCAGTCTCAAGCTTGCAAATCACAATGCTTTTGTGGCTCAGCAAATAAGAGTGAGGATTTCTTGGGGCTGGAGAAATGGCTTAATGGTTAAGAATACTGACTGCTCTTGCAGATGACCCAAGTTTGATTTCCAGCATCTTCATGGTGACTCATAAATGTCTCTGGCTCCAGTTCCAGGGTATCTCACATCCTCTCTGGGCTCCTCAAACTCATACACAAATGGTGCAGAGACATACAGGTAGGAAAAACAACCATATATATAAAGTAAAAAATAAAATAAATCTTAAAAAAGAAAATGAGTGAGGACTTCTCTTGTAGAGGGCTGTTTTTCATGGCCAGAACCCACATCAGGAAGCTTATAACTAACTGTGACTCCAGTGGAAGGATCTGACATTCTTTTCTGGCCTCTGCAGGCTCTCCCACACATTCACACGCCTCACCGCAGGAATACAGCACACAGACCTTTATCACACACACTCACACACACACACAACACACACAACACACACGCAACATACACACACAACACACACATACCCATTTGACAAAATAAATTGTAAAAATTAAAATATTTTCAAAGTTTAAAACACAGTTAATTCATTACGTTTTGCAGATTTGCTCTTTAGCTAACAGTAGCTTGGTCTCCCATGTGATTTTAGCAAGCGTGTATCATGACATTGTATTAGTACTGATGAAAGTGAGGTGGTATAGACAGCGGATAGAGCAAACTGATGCTGCACCTCTTTCCATAAGAATTAAAGTCAGAGGATCTTCTTTAAAATTATGTTTATTTTTATTAATTACAGTTTATTCACTTTGTATCCCCCTGTACCTCCCTCCCTCTACCCCTTCCAATCCCGCCCTCCCTCTTTCCCAACTATGCCCTTCCCACAATCGACTGAAAAAGGAGGTCCTCCTCCCCTTCTCTCGGATCCTAGTCTATCAGGTCTCATCAGGAGTGGTTGCATTGTCTTCTTCTGCGGCCTGATAAGGCTGCTCCCCCCTCAGGGGGAAGTGATCAAAGAGCAGATCAATTAGTTTATGTCAGAGACAGTCCCTCTTCCCATTACTATAGAGGCCACTTGGATACTGAACTGCCATAGGCTACCTCTCTGCAAGGGTTCCAGGCCATCTCCATGAGTGGTTCTTGGCTGGAGTATCAGTGGTAGAAAAGAACCCTATGCCCAGACTTTTTGGATCTGTTGCTATTCTTGTGGAGCTCCTGTCCTCTCCAGGTCTTACTATCTCCCCCTTCTTTCATAAGATTCCCTGCACTCTGCCCAAAGTTTGGCTATGAGTCTCAGCATCTACGTCGATACCCTGCAGGGTAGAGCCTTTCAGAGTCCCTCTGTGGTAGGCTCCTGTCTTGTTCCCTGTTTTCTCCCTCCTCCTATGTCCATCCTCTTTGCCTTTCTGAATGGGGATTGAGCATCTTAGCCAGAGTCCTCCTTCCTGATTAGTTTCCTTAGGCGTACAGATTTTAGTATGTTTATCCTATATTATATATCTAGTATCCATAAGAATCTCAAAAAAATTTGTTTCAGCAATAACTTGAGCAGTATCTGCATTTCCTTGTCCTTCAGTTGCCTTCATCTGTAATTTAATATGCACTTATCTCTTCTCTATTCCAGTGTGTGTGTGTGTTCTGTAATAAAAATCTCCATATTAGTTATCAGCTGTCAACACTGACAAATTTCAATTACCATCCTCTGGCAGTAGTTCACACTAGAGAAGGAAACCAGGGTGGCATACTGGGATAGCATACTTGTGACAGATCTATTTTAATTGCCTTTCTTATCCATGTTTAACTTCTATCATTTTGACAGGAGAAAGCAATGCACAGAGGAGGTAACTTTCCTACCAATGATCAGGGGCCGGACAGGGTGGGAAATAGCCTGCTACAAAGACACTAGGCAACATCCATCAATATATGGATTGTCATTGATTGCTGTGGTCGCTTTCCTTTCCCTCTGAGGCCGACCATGCTAACTTTCTGTTATCAAAATACTTTGCATTTAATCAGCTGCCTAGATGGATGTTTGTGCTGATCATCCATAAATTATACATCAATTAAAAAGACTTGGCGCTTTTTTCTTTGCTTCATTTTCTGAGTGATGAATTTTCAAGGGTCCGTAGCAGGAGCTTCCCTTGGTGGGCTCTTACTTTTTTTTTTTTCCACAGTGCTGCTCATTTAACCTTCTGATTGCAGCTGGATGGAGCATCAGAGGAAAATAGCCAAGGGACTGGTCTCTCAGAGATTTGCAATTTCTCTTTTCCTTCTTACTTTTGCTTTAATCCTAAGGGATCTAAGAAATATTCCTTGAAGTTAAGAAAAATAATTTTCATTAATGAGGCAGCTAAGGAAGTACCTGTGACCTTTTCTTATACTCACTTCTCAGGGGGGGGGTTATCCTGTGTTTCCTGCTCATTTTCTGATATCTGTTATAATTCAAAGTTAAATCAAAGTATCATTTTCCAACAACTAGCTAATACCATATGCTTCATATGGTACTATTGACCATACAACATGATTATATTTATTTTAATCTTCAAACCAGCCTATGTGATAAGTGCTGTTGTTATTACATTGGACAGTTGGCTTAGATGCTTGGAGATTTTAAGTACCTCACAGAAGAGGATATGTGCAGAAAGTAGTGCTTAGATTTTATTTTTAGGAAAGGTGAGCAAAGGATTTCTACTGCCGCTGTTTCTGCTGTTACTGCTATTCAAAAGCAGTGCATGCTTGCACTGTATTTTGTTAAACAACTTTTTAATTTCACTTTTTTGCTTTTATTAAAAGATAGATTCTTTTCTCATACAATAGATCTCAACCTCAGTTCCTCTTCCCCCTACTCCCAGTTCCTTCCTACCTCTGCTTCGCTCCAGATCCACTCCTTTTCTGTTCTTCAGTAGAAAAGAACAGGCTTCTAAGAGATAACAACCAAACATGACAAAATGAGACAGCAAACAAGCAATGCAGAAATCCAGCAATAACAAAAGCAGCAAGAAAGATCAAAGCAGCAGCAACCTCCTTGAAGCATTCTCAGAATCTGCACCAGGAACCAGGATATTTTTTCAGCTAGCAAAAGACATTCTCCCTGTACGAGGCAGTTTCCAGCTGACAAGAACTATGCACCTTCTCACAAGGCTGTTATCAGCTATGGATAAAACATTCCTGCGTCACACACTTGGGATTACAGCACAAACATATCCACACAACATAACCGAAATATCCACTCAATACCTAACTGAACTGACGATTGTGTGTGTGTATCTGTGTGCATGTGTATGTAGGTGATCTCGTTCATGCAGACACACGCACTGGAGTTCAAAGATTAGCGAGGATGACTTCCTCAGTCTATTATATATTATTGTTGAGATAGGATTGCTCATTTAATCTGTGACAGCTCATTGTCACAGCTCAACGGGATGATTGGATCTGCCAGTGTGTGGCTCCTCAGAACTGCAAATGTAAACAGGTGCTACTGATCTATCTCCCCAGCATCTTGTTTAATATCTGGGTCATTATTAATGCCCTAGTAAAGAATATCCTCTTTCTGTGGACCTGAAAAATTCAGGAATGCTTTGAGAACTAGGAGAGTGTGATTCGGTTTTACCCAGCTTAAGAAAATATCAAAAGAACTATGCTAACATTCCCAAGCAATAAGAGACAGTCATAGCAGCTGAACTGAAGAAGTTTACTGAAAGAATTGACCAAGGAACTTCTGACTTTAGGCAAAAAGAGTAAATCTAGGAGCAAAATAGAAACAGAGCCAAAAGGCTCAGAAGAATTTGGCATTTATGTCTACTCTGAAGTATTTTATAGCTATAGACTCGTCACATTAGCTGGGATATTTTCTCTTTTTAAAATTTCTTTTTCCTCCAATTTAGTTCACACTCCATCTGATTATATATAATTTAAAGTTAAATAAATGCAGTTGTAATAAGGAGAAATATCATACTCTAAGTAAATGGAAAAATTATCAGTTAACAATGTTTACTATCTACTACATGTGAAACTGAAGAAAAATGTGCAAAATGCTTTAAAAATAGCAGTCTTCTTGACTTTCTGATGCTTAGCAAGATGCCCTTCTCACAAGGTAGAAGAACTTTGAAAAAAAAATAACGTGTTAACTAATTCCCAATTTTGCAAAGGCAGTTAGAACAGGAGGGAGAGCCCACAAAGCTGATGATACCAAGTCAAAATGACTCAGAAGGAGGCAAATTACAATCAGTTATTAATCATGTGATGGGCTAAGTTAGTAATTGAAACTTTCCGCTGAGAAGAGTTTGTAATCTTTAAATTGAAAGAATAGTTACAGCTGACTTTAACATGACTCTTTCTAATCACTGAAAGGATATATTCTATTATTTCATAGAATATACCTTTGTCCAAGTAAAAAAATCAGAGATATTCAGATGTATGTGAACTAACTGTGCTTTTTTATACATTATAAAATTCTTATTTCTACCATACAATAGGCAGAAGACAACTCCATGAAAATATAAGATTCCCCCCAGTGCCTTATATTCCTTTAAGAAGAATTTCATGTAAGCAACAGGAAATAATAGGCACTGCTTGGTAAAACCAAGCAGCCGGAGTACAATGTAGAAATGCCATTAGCAAGTTTAATGTGAAAGCACAGATTTGAGGTATAGTTATTGGCCTTGTGCTGGGAGTGTGGGACATTTATCATATAGATCTCTAGCACCTGATAGCTACGTCTTCAGCGGAAATTCACTTTCATTAAACACATTTTATATATTAGGAAATTTCTGTGACCCCTGAAACGGATTTTCAAAAGGGTGTCAGGAGTCTGATTGCTTATACAAGGAAACTGAAGCTTACCATGCTGAAGTAAAAGCACAATCATAATGTTTTGCACACAGAATCTTAACTAAACCCGAGGCCACTGGCCATTAGAGTAGATACTTTCCAATGCAACATTATGTTGTTTTCTCAGGTATTATAGGAAATTTCTTACATGATACGTATTAATAAATGCTTGTCTAACTTCTGAAGAATCAGCCCATCTTTATTCAGTAGCCTTGGATTCCAAAGAAGTAAAAGTGAAATAAAGGGCAATCAATCTAACTGTGAGTATGAATAAAATGGTAATGACAAATATTATACATGGTAATGTTGATATAAGCTTAATGGAAAGTGATACCACTAAAGGATAGGATTCAAAACACGTCTCAAAGAAAGGAACTTGGATTTTTTTAAAATTTAAATCACTATGAAAGATTTATCTTTTTTTTCCATTTTGCGCTTTTATTGTCATATTTATTGCTTCCATAAATAATGTGAATATAAAAAATGGCATTATAATTATTATTGTAGAACTTTATGTCTGTCTTTTTAATTTTTATTTTTTATATTAATTATAGTTGATTCACTTTGTATCCCTGCTGTAGACCCCTCCCTCATTCCTCCCAATATCATCTTCCCTTCAGCTCAGTATACAAGTGGGTGCCGTAGTAATGGGAACAGGGTCTGTCTCTGACATGAACTCAGTGGCTGGCTCTTTGACCGCCTCCCCCTGATAGGGGTGCAGCCTTGCCAGGCCACAGAGGAGGACAATGCAGCCAGTTGTGATGAGACCTGATAAGCTAAGGTCAGATGGAAGGGGAGGAGGACCTCCCCTTGGTGGGCTTGGAGAGGGACATAGGAATATGGACTTTTAAAATATACAGTTTCCATAAAAAAATACGCAGTTTCCAACTAATATTTCTATTTCTTTTTCTCTCTCCTCTCTAAATATATGTATGTATGTGTGTCTCTGTGTGTATGTCTATATATGCATATTTAAGCCTTTAAAATATGGTACACAGTGTTTCATTTTTACATGTTGAAGTGTCTAAGACACATTTATCCTATTTATCCAATAATAACTGCACTACATTTTTCTTTCAGTAACAAAGTTTTAAAAATTTGCAGATGATTGTGTGTGTGTGTCACTATCTGCTTCTTTCTCTCTCTCTGTCTCTCTCTTTTGACAGAGTACAGGGGAAGCTTTAACCTTCTCCTGGTGAGCATGTCCTCCCAGAAAATGTTCTTGTCTAGCTCCTCAAGATATTTTAAAGATAGTCAGCATGCCTTCAGGAATAAAGATCGCATTCAGGCAGTGACCACTTGACCCTGAGAAGCAGTTGTGGATGCTGAAGACTGAGCCTTGCCTCCCCAAAGGCCACAGTCAATCTATTGCTGTTCAGAGTTACCTCTCTATCATTCTGTCCCTCATTCAAGAAGCAGAAGTAGCTTTTGACTTTGCTGATTCAGTTACAAGGGACCCTGAAGACTGGTTTGGATGAGAGGGGCATTAACCGACAGCTTCTCAGTTGGCATCCACTAATGTACAATAAATTGCCTCAAATTGTAAGAAAATATACTTCATTCAAATTCTGTTCCACATTCTTCATTGCCAAGTGATAACGTATTTATTCATTTTCAAACCATTTCTTTGATATTCCTCCTTTCTCATTGATATCTTCAATGTTTTATATATTGTTTTCTGATCACAGTTTTTAAAACAACTAAAATTTAAAGCATCTAAAAATCTAGTATTGTTGTTATATATAGTTACAAATGCTTTTTGCATAATTTAGTAGTTCTATAACAATCTTACGAGGTATTTATCTTTTTGTTGCAGTTTTCGTGGTTTTATTTTAAACACAAATAAAGCATGCACACAAGCCATCTATTCATTTTCTTCACTGCATAACGTTGTGTTTGGATTGGTGACTCTGGTGGCCAGCTGTGCTGCTCTAAGAGCCTTTTAGTTCTTGGAGAAAACATTGGAAGCAATCCCAGCGCAGTAATATTTGTTACACATCAGCAACACTTCCAGTTCCTTGACACAGTGGACCAGAAACTTCCGGAAGCAGCTAGGCAGCATGCGCTTGGTTTTCTTTTAGTTTTCCCCATAACCAATGTTGGGCATCAGGATCTGGCCCTTCAGTTTTTTAGAAACCTGTTGTCAATACCTCTAGGTTTCCTCCAGTTTCAGTTAATTTTGATGTAACGGTCTGACCGGTGCCGATAAACTTCTTGCTCATCTTTTTAATGATCTTGGGCTCCCTTAGAAGCCAGAGGGCAGCCATCATTCCACAAAAGAGACCCTAGCCTTCTGGTAGGTAGCGCCAAGGAAGAAGGAAGGGGCAACAGCATGCAAAGGTTAATGGAAAGGATGCTCAGGTCCTGGTAGGGAAAAAATTATCATTTTTAATTTCTAGATACAAAAGGAGAGTTTTAGGATCTTGAAAAAATTTTGAAGATTACATATATAAACAAAAGGTTCTATGCTTATACTCATATTGTCTCAAAGTTAGGATTTTCCTAGTGCTTTATGTTATCCTGCTTTAGTTTGATTTTGAAAAGCTAGAGCCTGCGATGAATTGTCTATTTCATTATATTTCATCCATTAATTATCACTCAGCTGTTATTTGGAGGCTTTCAGAGATACTGATACAAAGTCTTTTTTCTTCTTAGTTTGTGAAAGCTGAAGTTGATGCAACATATAAATTCTTATCAGCCTGCTCCTTGCTCACTGGCCTCTGGAGGGGCAACCTAGCCAGCCCACAGAGGAAAAGGATCCAGGCAGCCCTAATGGGTTATGATAGGCTAGGGTCAGACATCAGGGAAAGAGCACTTTCCCTATCAGTGGACTAGGGAAGAGGAATAGAGGAGGAAGAGGAAAGTGGGTGGTACTAGGAAGAGATGGGGGGGGGGCTACAACCTGGATGCAAAGTGAATAAATTGATAATAATAATAATAGCAATAATAATGATGATGATGATGATGAAAATCATTAGCATGTATGAATTTAAACTTTGTACCATTCTGTTTAATGATACTAACCAGTAATTTTCTTCTAAGATAGTATTAAAGAGTTGTTTCAAATAGTGAAGATTTCTTTTTTTATCCACTAAACTAAATTTAATATGAGATCACTGTTTCTTTTTTTTTTCCTTGGTGACCATCATTCTAGTTTTGGGAACTTCCTTCAGCTTACCTTCTTATACTTTGATACTATTTGGACTGGTGCTCTAAAAATACTTATATTCTATGATAATAATCTGCTTCAATAGAAATGGTTTAATAACTTTTATAAATACCAAATGTGGACAACAAAATAAATTATCTTATAAATACCAATAAAAAGTTTCATATTTCAGTGATTACTACAAGCAAAAAGCTCTTTAAAAATTTTTTTAGACACTACTTTTCTTCATTATTGCAGTAGCATTAGAATGCCTTGTGTATTCTATGTGTCTATTATGTCATCATAATGCTATCAATTCTTCATAGGCAGAAACTGCTTAACTTATCATGGCCTCCACATCATCTATGTTAGAATTGAGCCAACAAATAGACATTCAATAAGACAGTTGGCCCAGATCCTTTCTAACATGTACATTAATCTTCTTGTGGCCGACTCACTGATAAACTAAATCAGACATGGTCCATGGCCTCAAAGAGTTCATAACCAAGTTTTGTTTGAACAAGTGACAGAAGTTAGGAAGGAAAGCAAGGGCATTATGTAAGTAACTCTAGAGTGAAGGATTGATGCCAGCCACTTTATGTCAGCTCTTCTACACAAACTTCTAGCTATAAATCACAGCAAAGGAACTGAATTAAACTTGTCTGTTTAACCTGACAGTATCTAAAGAAACTGAAGTCATTAGAATCTGGAGAACAGCTTGATATCGGAGACTAACAGAACGGATACATAAACAAGACCCAACAATCTATTGCATACAAGAAACACACCTAAATCACAAAGATAGACATTAGCTGAGAGTAAAGGGCTGGAAGACAGTTTTCCAAGCAAATGGACCCAAGAAGCAAGCAGGAGTAGCCATTCTAATATCTAATAAAATAGATTTTCAACCAAAATTAATCAAAAGAGATAGAGAAGGACACTTCATACTCATCAAGGGAAAAATCCACCAGGAAGATATCACAATTCTGAACATCTATGCCCCAAATGCAAGGGCACCTACATTTGTAAAAGAAACTTTAATAAAACTTAAACCACACATAGACCCCCACACATTAATAGTGGGAGATTTTAACACCCCACTCTCAACAAAGAACCAGTCAACAAAACAGAAATTAAAGGTTTTTTTTTTTTTTTAAAGGTCTTTCACTTGCTTCGTAGATCACCGCAAGGTACTTTACGTTATCAGTGGCTATTGTGAAGGGTGTTGTTTTCCCGATTTTTTTTCCCGGCCTTTTTGTCTTTGGTATACAGGAGGGCTTCTGATATTTTTTAGTTGATTTTGTATCCTGCCACTTTGCTGAAGGTGTTTATCAGCTGAAGGAGTTTCCTGGTTGAATTTTTGGGGTCGCTCACACATACTATCATATCATCTGCGAAGAGTAACACTTTGATCTCTTCCTTTCCAATTTATATCCCCTTGATCTCCTTTAGTTGTCTTATTGCTCTGGTTAGGACTTCAAGAACTATGTTGAAGAGGTATGGAAGAGTGGGCAGCCTTGTCTTCTCCCTGATTTCAGTGGGATTGATTTAAGATTCTCTCCATTGAGTATGATGTTGGCTATAGGCTTGCTGTATATTGCCTTTACTATGTTTAGGTATGTGCCTTGTATCCCTGATCACTCCAAGACTTTAAACGTGAATGAGTGTTGGACTTTGTCATATGCTTTTTCGACATCTAAGGAGATGATCATGTGGTTTTTCTCTTTCAGATTGTTTATGTGGTGGATTACATTGAATGGATTTCCATATGTTGAACCACACTTTTATGCCTGGGATGAAGCCCACTTGGTCATGGTGGATGATATATTTGATGTGTTCTTGGATTCAGTTTGCAAGTATTTTATTGAGTATTTTTGCATCAATATTCATAAGACAGATATGTCTGAAGTTCTCTTTTTTTGTTGGGTCTTTGTCTAGTTTAGGTATCAAGGTGACTGTGGCTTCATAGAATGAGTTTGGTAATGTTCCTTCTGTTTTTTATATTGTGGAATAGTTTGGAGAGAATTGGAATTAGTACTTCTTTGAAGGTATGGTAGAATTCTGCACTGAAACCATCTGGTCCTGAGCTTTTTTTTAGAAGGGAGAATGTTGATGACTGTTTCTATTTCCTTGGGGGATATAAGACTACTCAATTTTTCTACCTGATCTTGGAGGATCAATGGAACTGAATAGAAGACCCAGAAATAAACCCACACACCTATGAATACTTTTTTGCAAAGAAGCCTAAACCATTCAATGGAAAAAAGACAGCATCTTCAACAAATGGTGCTCATCCAACTGGATGTCTACATGCAGAAAAATGAAAATAGATGCATATTTATCATCCTGAACAAAACTATAGTCCAAGTGGATCAAAGACCTCAACATAAAACCAGATACTCTAAATCGGTTAGAAGAAAAAAGTGGGGAAGAACCTTGAACTCATTGACACAGGAGACAACTTCCTGAACAGAACACAAACAGCACAGGCTCTAAGAGCAACAATCAATAAATGGGACCTCATGAAACTGAAAAGCTTCTGTAAAGCAAAAGGCACCGTCATCAGAACAAAATGACAGTCTACAGACTGGGAAAGGATCTTCACCAACCCTATATCTGACAGAGGGCTGATATCCAGCATATATAAAGAACTAAAGAAGTTAAAAAGCAATAAATCAAGTAATCCAATTAAAAAGTGAGATACAGAGCTTAACAGAGATTTCTCT
Organism: Psammomys obesus; assembly: GCF_907164565.1. Taxonomy (NCBI): domain Eukaryota; kingdom Metazoa; phylum Chordata; class Mammalia; order Rodentia; family Muridae; genus Psammomys; species Psammomys obesus. The sequence continues at coordinate 18,830,887 of NW_026596134.1, read as the reverse complement.
GTAGAGGAATATAGAATGGCAGAGAAACACTTACTTAATCAGATGCTCAACATCCTTAGCCATCAGGGAGATGCAAATCAAAATGACCCTGAGATTTCACCTTACACCTATCAGAATGACTAAGTTGAATAACTCAAGTGACAACACATGCTGGAGAGGTTGTGGAGAAAGGGGAACCCTCCTCCACTGCTGGTGGGAATGTAAACTGTTACAACCACTTTGGAATTCATTCTGGCACTTTCTCAGACAATTAGGAATAGTTTCTCAAGACCCAGCTATACCACTCCTAGGCATATACCCAAAATTTGCTCAAGTACACAAGAACATTTGTTCAACTATGTTTGTAGCAGATTTATTTGTAATAGCCAGAACCTGGAAACAACCCAGATGCCCCTCAACTGAAGAATAGATACAGAAATTGTGGTATTCATGAAATTTGTGGAAATCATGAAATTTGCAGGCAAATGGTGGGATCTTGAAAAGATCATTCTGAGTGAGGTATCCCAGAAGGAAAAAGACACACATGGTATGTACTTACTCATATAGTCCTATAAGATATGATAAACATAATGAAATCTATACACCTAAAGAAGAAAAACAAGAAAAAGGAACTGGGGTAAGATGATCAATCCTCACTTAGAAAGAAAAATGGGAGGTGCATTGGATGTAGGAGAAAACAAGTAACAGGACATGAGCCTACAGCAGAGGGCCCCTGAAAGATTACCTACCTGTGTATCAAAGTAGATACTAAGACTCATAGCCAAACCTTCGGCAGAGTGCAGGGAATCATATGAAAAAGAGGGAGTTAGTATGATGTGGAAAGGATAGGAGCTCCACAAGGACCAAATATATCTAGGCACAGGGGTCTTTTCTGAGACTGACACTCCACCAAGGACCATGTATGGATATAATCTAGAACCTCTGCTCGGAAGAAGCCAGTCATAGCTCAGTAACCAATTGGTTTCCCATAGTAAGGAGAACAAGGACTATTTCTGACAGGAACTCAATGGCAGGATCTTTGACCTCCAGATCCCCCAAGGGAGGTGCAGTCCTGTTAGGCCACAGAGGAGGACTTCGCAGCCAGTCCTGAAGATACCTGATAAAACAGGGTCAGATGAAAGGGGAGGAGGTCCTCCCCAATCAGTGGACTTGGAAAGGGGCAGGGAGGAGATGAGGGAGGGATGGTTTGGGAGGGAATGAGGGAGCAGGATACAGTTGGGATACAGAGTTAATAAAATGTAACTAATAATAAAACTAACTAACTAACTAAATAAATAAATAAATAAATAAATAGAATCTGGAGAACAGTCATTTGGTGGTTGCTAACTCTATAACATCTTTTTCTTGAGCAACTTAAGAACTAGATTTGCTTTTGCTATTATTCTTGAGTTTGTTCTTGCTTGAATAAGCATGCCACTTCTTTTCATCTTTAGTACATTCAGTGGTGATAAATCACTACTCTGATGAACCATTTATTTTTGTGTAGGATTTTGCTTATTTTTGATGACATACCAGAGTCTGAAACCATGAGTGTATTCTCCCTCTGCAAATGTCAATGTAGAGATCTATTGGAAGAAAGAATAGGCCTCATATAATGGGGTTAATATTGATTTTCAATCTATTTAGATTGAGAAGTGCTCAGGAGACTAATAAAGCATACTTTGGGTTCTGATAACATACCCCAGAAATGTTTAATTAAGAAAGAAAATCCATTCTGAATGTTCAGTGTCATCTCATTGACTGGCGCTCACTCACCCTATGGAATAAAAAATGCAAAAATGCAAAAAAAAAAAAAGCAAAAGTCTGTCATTCCCCTCTCTTTGCTTCCTGGCTACCATTGTGAACTCTCTCTACTACTTTCCACATTAGATGGAAATCTCTAAAACTGTGAGCCAAAAAGTCCACAATTCCTCTTATTGTTCCTGTAGTTGATTTTCATAGCGACAAAGTCAACACACATAGTTATTATAAAATGAGAATATAGTTCTAGTTGTTTAGCCATGTTTTATGAACTAAAAGATTACTTCTATTTTTTCATGATAAGGCATCTATATTAGAAATAAATTTTGTTTAAGACAGATTTTTGAAGAAAGTCTACAACTAGAAAACTATACATAAATACTTGTTTCATTTAGTAACTTTTTTTTTATTAATTACACTTTATTCACTTTGTATCTCCCCATAAGCCCCTCCCTCCTCCCCTCCCAATCCCACCCTCCCTCCCCTTTCTTCACTCATGCCCCTCCCCAAGTCCACTGATAGGGGAGGTCCTCTTCTCCTTCCTTCTGATCATAGTCTATCAGATCACATCAGGAGTGGCTGCATTGTCATCTTCTGTGGCCTGGTAAGGCGGCTCCCCCACTCAGGGGGAGGTGATCAAAGAGCAGGCCAATCACATTATGTCAGAGGCAGTCCCTCTTCCCATTACTACATAACCCACTTGGACACTAAACTGCCATGGGCTACATCTGTGCAGGGGTTCTAGGTTATCTCCATGCCTGGTACTTGATTGGAGTATGAGTCTCTGGAAGACCCTTGTGTTCAAATTTTCTGTTTCTGTTGCTCTCCTTGTGGGGTTCCTGTCCCCTCCAGATCTTACTATTTCCCACTTCTTACCTAAGATTCCATGCACTCTGCCCAACAGTTGGCCATAATCTCATCATCTGCTTTGATAGTCTGCAGGGCAGGGCCTTTCAGAGGCTCTCTGTGGCAGGTTCTTAGGTTGTTTCCTGTTTTCTTCTTCTTCTGATGTCCATCCTCTTTGCCTTTCGGGATGGGGATTGAGTATTTTCACCTTAAACCCATCAGAATGGGCAAAATGAAAAACTCAAGTGACAACACATGCTGGAGAGGTTGTAGAGAAAGGGGAACCCTCCTCCAATGCTGGTGGGAATGTAAACTTGTACAACCACTCTGGAAATCAATCTGGCGCTTTCTCTGACAACTAGGAATAGCGCTTCCTCAAGATCCAGCCATACCACTCCTAGGCATATATCCAAAAGAGGATCATGTACACAATAAGGACATTTGCTTAACCATGTTTGTAGCAGCTTTATTTGTAATAGCCAGAAGTTGGAAACATCCCAGATGCCCCTCAACTGAAGAATGGATGCAGAAACTGTGGTACATCTACACAGTGGAATATTACTCAGCAATGAAAAATAAGGAAATCATGAAATTTGCAGGTAAATGGTGGGATCTGGAAAGGATCATCCTGAGTGAGCTGTCCCAGAAGAAGAAAGACACACACAGTATATACTCACTCATATAGACATATAACATAGGATAAACCTACTAAAATCTGTACATCTAAAGAAACTAATCAAGAGAGAGGACCCTGACTAAAACGCTCATTTAGTGGCTTTTAACCCCTGACTTGAAGCCAAAACTTTGATTGCTAAGCTAGAGATGTAGTGATAAACTACAATTCCCCAAATAATCTTTGCAAATGAGACCTAACTAACTTTAACAAAGGGGAATGAATGTATCAGTTAAACACAACTGGTCTCAATGTGATAAAATTTAAGACCTGTAGACTCTCAAAGTAGGTCTGCTAGAAAGCACGGTGCCGAGTTGCTATAAAAGTCTTTAAACAATTAAAGAAACAAGATGACTAAGGGCTCTTTAGTAAAAGGGGAAAAATAGCAACATCAAGTCTTTGAACTTTGATCAGAGAATCTTAATGAGCCAGATATTGATTTTGTTTATAAGCAGTCACAAGAGCCTAAACTGTGCTTAAGTAAAGTTGATGGGAAGAGATAAATAAGCAACATATTGAATTAAAATAAGAAAAGACTGTGTGCTTGGTATATGTGTCGAAACATTAATTATCAAGCATTATTGCAAAGGCTAGAAAAGACAATGATTTATAATGTCAAAGCTATTCTCATTTCTGAGTGTCAACATTTGATGTGAAATGTTAAGTGTTAGTCTAAATAAATACAGCCTATTCTTCTGTAAGTGTACATCCTGTGGTAATCTGATAGCATTCAAAATTTAAAATGTGGGCTTAAATTTTCTAAACAAATAGAATTTGGAAGGTTTCTGCACATGTTTTAATTTGAAGAACAATATTGTTACCTGCGTTCTGATTTTAATGATTTACGTAGTTTAATTAAAGAATCACTTTTAAGTAAGTATCTACAAAAACTGGTCACAAATCTCTTTTAGTGTTTTTTAATCATTCTTTTCTATCTTTTCTTTCTTTTTCCTTTTCTTTCTTTCTTTCTTTCTTTCTTTCTTTCTTTCTTTCTTTCTTTCTTTCTTTCTTTCTTTCTTCTTTCCTTTCATGCTTTTTTTGAAACATGATCTCACTAAGTGGTACTGATTTACTTGGAATTTGTTATGCACACCAGGATGGCCTTGAACTCCTTGTGCCTCTGCCTGCAGAAGGTGCTAGGATTAAAGGCATATGCTATTACTCCTGTCTCAAATACAATAATATAGTTTCATAAAATTTTATGTCAGAAATAATATTAGGACCCTGGGATATTAATGTGATATCCAAAAGATCCTGAATCTCATAGTGACATTTTTTACTATACTTTCTTTAGGTACTGGGGGGTGGGGGTGGGAGGTTGAGGCATTAGGGTATTATTATTCATGATATGATTAGGCAGCATTTTTTAAACTTTTAATCATAGTTCTATACAAAATGACAAATAAACTTACATATAATCCCAGTAAAAGCTTACATATGTACCTTCAAATGTAATTTTATAAAAAATAATGATCCACTTAACTAGAGCTTCTAAAACAGACGCTAAGAGGAAAAGAACAGGTTAGAAGAAAGGTTTCTGAGCAACAATATGGAAGTCCCGGGATAAGAGGAGATGCAGGTCTATCTAAGGTACAACAGAGTGTGTAGAGAGGAACTTTGGATGGAACCAGCTTTGATCATTGTGCATTTCAAAGAAGAATCAGCGAGTTCTCAAGATCAAAGAACTGGCTGCAGAAAGTCTTCATTTTTCTATGAAGAAGAGTGCCTTTGTATATCCTGCCTTGCTCAGTCCTTGGCTGAGAGAAGCTCTTGGGGTATGAGAGCTTTATGAGACCTCCCCCCGCCCGCCCCGCTTCTTTGAGACAGAGTTTTTATCTGTAGCCCTGGCTCTCCTGGAACTCACTCTGTAGATCAGGCTGGCCTTGAACTCACAAAGATCCACCTGCCTTTGCTTCCCTACTGCATGGATAAAAGACATGCACCACCACAGCCTGGCTATGAGAACATCTTAGTAGATTCTAGAAGGCAGTTGGATGGAAATTAATCTCCCACTGCAGATGATATGAGAGACATTCTCTCATTGTACTCTTGTTAATGTACCATGAGGTGGAAACTAAGGGTTTTAAGGAAAGTAACAGTCATGATTAATTTTTATTAAATAATTATCAAATATATTCATTTGACTTAATCTGTAGCTAATGAGTTAAAGTAGATTCCAATACCAAATTGAAAATTAGTTGAGTTTCCACACAGATCAAATACTGATATAGGGTGTTTATTAAAACTTACCATGAGCTGGATATGGAACTGAACAACTCATACTAATTCAATGTGTGTTATCTAATTCATATTTTAGGAAATTAAATCTAATTCAATATTTTAGGAAATTAAGTAACTTTACCCATTTGCCTAAATAGCAAGAATGTAACTTTCTATGCTCTTTTGAAAAATATACTTTACAATATGCATTTAGACATATAAGTTTGTACAAGGCTAGTAGTTGCAATTAGGTAATGTTCAAGGGGAGAACATCATTTCTATAGAAGGAGAAATATAAGGAATGCAGGAAAAACATCTCTTATTTATGGAAAAGTCCCCCTCCTTTGACTAAGGAAGTTTATCACTAATATTTTCCATTTCATTTTCTGGAAGGAATACAATGTAAAGCATAGAACACAAGTAGGAAATAAACACTCTCGAAATGTTTAAAGAGATTCAGGCAATAAAATAGCTGACTTCAGAACCATATTTCACATGCATTAAGGTTAGCTCAACATACTTGAAAAATCTATATTCGTTGATGAATTTTTCTACACCAGAATGATTTGTGTTAGTTGAAGGGAAGAAATCCTTATCATTTATTAATCAAATAAATTATATATACCTGAATATAGACAGGTAGAGTCAAAATGCAGAGAGTAAGTAATCATGGCATGGTATTCCTCAACTGATATATCTACAATACCACTACATGTAAGTTTCTAAGAAAGTCTCCAAATGGACGTGGAAAGATTTTAAGAACCAGAAGACCAGGTTGCCTGCAATGAAATAGTGATTTTTAGACATCATAAGGAAACTATATCCTTGAAATCTCAACAACATCATTGCCTAAAAGAGACATGCATAATGAAAATACAACTCATGTTGATATGTAAATATCACAGTGTCCACTCCTACATGAAGATATACAAGCAGATGAAGATATATATCGCTACTGAGAAACAGAAAAAAAAAAATACCATGTTTCTCCAGGAATAAATTCCCTTATAGGTTATTCAATCCCTAGTAGCTGTCCACAAATACACATGTATATGTGAGCAACACTATACTTGAATCTTAATAGTATATATATTATCATATATTATAACCTTATATATCATATATAATATATTATCACAAAAGAATAATCTACTTGTCTATCTCATACATATATGCATATATCTGAATGTATGTATATATATATGTTTGTACATATGCATGTATATACACACACACATATATATATATATATATATATATATATATATATAAAACAATAATAAAGAAGACATTTTAAATTTCAAAATTTAAAGAGTAAGAGGAATCATGGGACAAGATTGAGCTTGTAAAAAACAAGATGAAAATGATGTTTAAGAAAAAGTATCCCTTCCTTCTGTTCCTAGTATGCTAGGTCTCATCAGGAGTGGCTGCATTGTCTTCTCCTGTGGCCTGGTAAGGCTGCTCCACCCTCAGGGGGAGGTGATTAAAGGCCAATCAGTTCATGTCAGAGACAGTCTCTTTTCCCATTACTATGGAACCCTCTTGGACACTGAACTACTATGGACTACATCTGTTCAGGGGTTCTGGGTTATCTCCATGCATGGTACTTGGTTGGAGTATCAGTCTCAGGGAAGAACCCTGTGCTAAGATTTTTTGGTTCTGTTGCTCTCATTGTGGAGCTCCTGTCCTCTCCAGATCTTACTATTTCCCACTTCTTTCATAAGATTCCCTGCATTCTACCCAAAGTTTGGCCAGTGGACTTGGGGAGGGGCATGCATGGAGAAGAGGAAAGAAAGAAGAGATTAGGAGGAGAGGAGGGAGGGAACTACAGGGGGATTACAAAGTAAATAAATGTAATTAATAAAAAAGTATCCCATTGAGTTCATGTCCACAGATGAAGAATATGCAGCCATTCCTGATGAGACTTGACAGGCTAGGATCAGATATTAGGGGAGGAGGACTGGGAGGAGAGGAGGGAAGGGGCTCCAGCCAGGATACAAAGTAAATAAATTGTAATAAATAATAAATAAATAAAAATTAACAAAGAAAATAATAAAAAAACTCTCAAAAGTACCCTTCTGTGAAATTTTGAAAAAAAAAATTGCAAAAAAAAATCAAAACTGAACAGCAAACAAATGAAGAAACAAGCAAACAAAACAACAAAACAAACAGAGACCTGCTGATTTTCTTTTCTAAAATTAGTAAAGCTGTCTTAAAGAGAAAGTTGATTAATTTAACCTAATAATTTTATCACTCACCCAAAATTGAAAATGTAATTTCCTGTTAGGGGAATTACCTTTAGCAAGTCAGTGTATGTCACAGTAGTTGAGTGAGAGGCAACTGACACTAAAAATAAAATCTTTGTCCTGCCCAGAATGATTGGTTATTTCTGTAATTAAGAATTGTTGAGCAACTACTATACACTAGACTTTCCCAAATGCTGAGCATCCAAAGACAAAAACGCAAAAACCAATCTCAAAGACCTCACAAGCATTCTGTATAATGGCTATTCAGTTCTGTTCTCCTCCCAAATTGTCTGTTTCCTGTCTTTGTTCAGTATCACCTTGTTCTTTGACTTCTAGTTGGGTTTAACCAACAGGCAACAAAAAGAAATCAAACAAACAAAAAACAAGTGATGAAAAGACAGGAGTAAATAAAGGTCAGGGCTTTTCTGTCCCCTAGACTATTTTTCATTTAGTGATATTGGCATTCTTGTAGGACAGTTCTTTCTCCATTATTCCAACTCTCAATGCCATAGCGAGACCCATTTTGCAAGTATTTGAGTGCTAGTGACAGTTTCAGTATTACTAATCTCTGGGTTTGAAGTCCTTGCTCAGTTCATTAACCTTTCCCATGGCTTTGTAAATATGCCGTTAGTTCCCTTGAGTCCTTTGTTCTGTGTCTGCTGAGGATTTGACTATTATATTATTTGACAATAATATCAACATAGAAAAGAGAAATATCAAAAAGACAGTGTTCAATGACCTTTTACAGAAAGACTTTTGTTGTTAGAAACATCAATGGGGTGGAGCTGTTGAGAAAGGTTATTTGACACAGGATATTAATAATTTAACCAGAGAATAAGATATTTTATATAAAAATTTAGCAGAATTCAGTGACATTCATTCACAGTTTTACTTTTGTGTATTAGCTTTTTCCATCTTGGCTAAAGTATCTTTAAAAAAAAACTTTAATTTTCGTTTTGACAGTTTCATATATACTGAAAGACCCCAGCCTCACCCTAAGTTAAACATAGCTAATGCCATTTTGTGAGACACCACTGTTTTGTAAAACTCTGAAGGCCAGATGAGAAACTGGAAAATTACTGAGAAATCCTAGCTGTGTCACCCACTTGGGATATCTGTGGTCAGGCTGCCCCAGTCATACTAAAAACAGTTTGTGTTAATCACTCTCATAGATATCTGTGAGACTGTTTCAGCTAAGATAGGGAAAAACAAAATAACAGGTGGTGGGCCACGTCAAGGGGTCATCATAGCCCCCTTGACCACCCAGTTCCTGGAATCTTGGTGCCCCTGCCAAACTTTGACGCAAATTGTGGTCTCGTGTAAACGTACCAATCAGCCCCCTGTAACCATGCCTCTCGCTTCTGTACCAGTGCTTCTGCTCTAAAACCCTATAAAAACCTCAGTTTTTCCCCAAGGAGGCGCGGAAGTCTCCCGAATGACTTATCGCCCCGGGTACCCGTGTATCAAAATAAAAGCCTCTTGCTGTTTGCATCCGAATGGCCTCGTTGATCCTTGGGAGGGGGTCTCTCTGAGGGAAGATACCCTCCGGGGATCTTTCAATACATATATATGTACATGTCATTATTATGATTATATTCACCTCTATTACCTTTTGTTATCCTCTTCCTTTAGCTCCAAATCCTCATCTATCTTTTATTCCAACATGATATTACATTTGGAAATACCTGTGAGCATCTGCTACTATTTAGTGGTGAAGAATGATGTACTTAAGGGCATGATGTGCTTGTAGGCCAAAACTACAGTTATGCCTTGAGGAATGTTTTATTTTTAATGTGATGCTGACTTTCTTAGAGTGTAATATTTTCACTTAAGGTCCATTCTCATTTCATTACAGTCTGAAAAATGTGGAGTTGTGTTACTTTGTGTAGTGGATAGTTCTCTGTATATCATTCTTTCTATTTTGTATGTCTTTGGCTACTGTGACCTTTTTACCTTGATCCATTTGACATGTTGTCTAATTTAGCATGAAACAGTAGAAAGCTATTGGGCAAAGACATGGACATGTTAGAAGAAGTTAAGCAAATGTGAATCTTTGACCTTCTACTTAACTAGGGCTCCAGTCCAGTGAGCTCATTAGCGGCGAAATTGCTAACATCCCCCACATGTTGGCAGATGACTGGTGTAGAAGACATCCTGCCAGACCAACAAGGAATCATAAGAAACCTAGTTGCTGCATGACCCATTGTTGTTAAAGAGCAGGTTCATGTAGCTGCTGGTATTACACCAAACTGCTCAGAATACTTAGAAGAGAACCTTTTGAACTTTGTACTTTATTAGTATTTTCCACTTTTTTTTTCTATTTTTTACTTGTATTCTAAGACTACCTCAAACTCTTAAAAGCTCATACAATGAACTGCTAATGAATGTGGATGCTATTTGTGTTAATTCTTGCAGCTGGGAAAGGTTAGCTTCAAGGGAACTTTCAATAAACAACTCCCACCTGAATCCAGTAAAATTCAATGTGGAAATTAGAAGACAAAGAAATGAACCATGCTGGGAACTATTACATAAGTCGAAATGGTATTATCTTTGCACATTGTGCAACAACTTATGCTTTGTGCCCTTTTTCATTTTTAAGCCAAACATTGCTGCTTTTGTGGGAACTCCATTCATGGTTATTATATTAGTGTATAAATAGGACCAAAAATTTGATTGTAAGTTCTATTTGTCCTTCATGAAATTTGAATACAGCCTGAAGTGGTGTAGGTATATGGCTTTTCAAAATAGGCTTCAAAGAAATGAAGGTAGAAAATCATAGGGTCAGAATACTGACTTCACTTGTAATTACTCCTTGAACCCAAGACATTCTTTTTAGTTACTTTACATGATGAGGTTAAGGTTATATGATTTTTCAGCTTTAACATTGTGACTTCAATATGAAAATGAGCCATTTAAAGGTGAAAGTGATCTTAATGATTAGCAAATGAGAATGGTCAATTGTGAAATTTACTGATGACTCTCCCAATATTGTTCAAGTCAGATGTCAGCTGGTGTGTTGAAAAATGTTTCCAATCAATTCACTTATATAATTGAGCTTGCAGAAGACAAGAATAAATTTGTGAAAGGTCAGAGAGATACAGTATATTAGAGACATGTAATTATTGCTAGTATGTTAGTTGCAGAAGTAGACTAAGGATAAAAATATTCATGACTATTTTAGCAATACATCACACCTGATGTGATTCTCTCCTCAGTATATCCAGGAAGTTTGTAATTCATATTTCAGTCCTCAGGATTGATAATTTGTGGTGTGAATGGCTTTTCCCCCGACTCTTTATATGACATCTTCTAGAAGTTTCTTCTCAGTGCTTTAAATGAGTAACTCTTCAATGAGCTCAAGAAATTTCTTAGTGAGATATGTCTTAAATCTAGTAAGTCATAATGAAGATAAAGGTTTTTTTTTCTTTTACTTTTTGCCTGCTTTCTTACATAGGGTAGGAACTGGATCAGGTCCGTAACCATTAGTGAGTTTTTCTGTATGAAATATCATGTGTTAGGGTAGTCTTGTCCAAAGTTCACTGAAATAAATTTCCTAACTGACCTGATGTTGCTACCTAACTTAGGACTTAAGTAAATTCTTATCTGTTAGAATATTTTATTAAGGAGAAAAACTAGCAATAATCAAGTTTCAGTTAAGTGGAACTGGGTACCTAAAATGAGGTTCAATAGAGGAGTGTGTACATTAGGAACTGGAGGATGTCACAGGCTACAGAAGAATACATGCAGAGGTTTAGTAATTTTTGGTTGCATAGAACAACAGTGGATTTGTTCCAGAAAATTAATATCAATCTTGATGAGATAACTGAGACGTAAAATTTAAGAGACTCACAGATGTAATTACTACAATTATATTAGTTTTTATATAGATTGATTCTGAACTGTGCCACGTGATTAGAAATGACATGTATCGTTAATTGACAGCATTTTAAACTTTTACATTTCTTTTTCTTCCATATCATGACTGTTTCAAATAGGAATAACTTACAGAGAAACTTGGGAAGGTGATTTGAAGGTTGCAAAGCCTTCAGTAGTTTATAGCACTGAACTGACACAGAGGAGATAGACCAGATTATTTGTTGACTTGAGCCATAATTTTGCCTGGACTGTTGATCATATTCACCAAAAAAACTAAATTTCTTCGAATTCACAAATCATCCAAATGGAGTATACAGTCTGTAGCAGTTATTCATTAACTGTTCATGGTATCTTTAGTCCTTTTGAGAATGTGACAGTTCAGGAAAAGTTTCTTTTTACAAATGGTTCTACATTCATCAACTATGTCCCGAACCACAGGGAGAACACACAATGTTAAAGGCATCCATTGTGAATAAAACTCAAATTGAAGACTGGAGTACATGATGACTAAAGATCCTATGAGAAGGCCAACTGGCTTAAAACATTCCAAAGAGAGTATTGGAGATTTCTGTTACTTCTGAAATATGCAGGTCTGGGAAACACATGCTCCATGGACTTATCACTTGGTGACTAACTGAAAGAACTACATTGTGTTCAGCATCTTGAGCTACAGAAGAGTGGGGATGTAATCTACTCTCCTTGAAAAATAATGCATTATGAGCAGGGTTTGGGCAAAGCAGCCCTAATAGTTATAAGAACGAGACTCACAAAAGTGAAACAAAATCCTGTGTATTTCTGAGAAAGCTCCAGATTGATTTCCAAAGTGGTTGTACAAGTTTACATTCCCACCAGCAAGGAGGAGGGTTCCCCTTTCTCCACAACCTCTCCAGTATGTGTTGTCACTTGAGTTTTTGAGATTAGCCATTCTCAAAGGTGTAAGATGGAATTTCAGAGAAGTTTTGATTTGCATTTCCCTGATGACTAAGGACACTGAACATTTCTTTAAGTGCTTCTCTACCATTGAAAATTCCTCTGTTGAGAGTTCTCTGTTTAGCTCTATATTCCTTTTTTTTTTTTTTTTTTGGCATGACTTGTGTTTTTATTTTTATTTTATTTTTTATTAAATTTTTATTTTTCTTTTTAGTTACAATTTGTTAACTCTGTGTCCCAGCTGTATCCCACTCCCTCAATCCCTCCCCCTCCCCAACTCCCTCCCTGGTCTCCTCCCTGCCCCTTTTCAAGTCCACTGATAGGGGAGGACCTCCTCCCCTTTCATTTGAGCCTGTTTTATCAGGTATCTTCAAGGCTGGCTGCAAAGTCCTCCTCTGTGGCCTAACAGGACTGCTCCTCCCCTGGGGGTGGGGGGAGGTCAAAGAGCCTGCCCTTGAGATCCTGTTAGAAATAGTCCTTGTTCCCCTTACTTTGGAAAACTACTTGGTTACTGAGCTACCATGGGCCACATCCGAGCAGAAGTTCTATGTTATATCCATAGATGATCCTTGGATGAGTGTCAGTCTCAGAAAAGACCCTGTGCCCAGATATATTTGGTACTTGTAGAGCTCCTATCCTTTCCATATCATACTAACTCCCCTTCTTTCATATGATTCCCTGCACTCTGCCAAGGTTTGGTTATGAGTCTTAGTGTCTGCTTTGAAACACTGCTAGGTAGAGTCTTTCAGATGCCTTTTGCAGTAGACTCCTGTCATACATTCAATGCACATCCCATTTGTCTTTCTAAATGAGGATTGATCATCTTCACCCATTTTTATTAGATTATTTGATTTGTTGGTGTTTAATTTCTTGAGCTCTTTGTATATTCTGGATGGATATTAGCCCTTTGTCAGATGTAGGATTGGTGAAGATCTTTTCCTACCCTGTAGACTGCCATTTTGTTCTATTGAAAGTGTCCATTGCTTTGTAGAAGCTTTTCAGTTTCTAGAGGTCCCATTTATTAATTGTAATTCTAAGAGTCTGAGCTGTTTGTGTTCTGTTCAGGAAGCTGTCTTCTATGCCGATGAGTTCAAGGCCCTTCCTCATTTTCTCCTCTATCAGATTTAGTGTATCTGGTTTTATGTTGAGATCTTTGATTCACTTAGACTTGAGTTAAGTGCAGGGTGATAAATATGGATCTATTTGCAGTTTTCTAAATGTAGACATCAGATAGACCAGCACCATTTATGGAAGATGATGTCTTTTTTCCACTATACTGTTTTGACTCCTTTTGTGAAAAATCAAGTGTACATAGGTTTGTGGGTTTATTTCTGGATCTTCAATTTGATTCCATTCTATTTATATGCCATTAGCATGCAGTTTTTATTACTATTGCTCTGTAGTATAGCTTGATGTCAGATATGGAGATACCTTTGGATGTTCTATTATTGTATAGGACTGTTTCAGCTATTCTGGTTTTTTGTTTGTTTGTTTTTTTCATATGAAGAAGTGTAGAACTGTTCTTTAGAGGTCTGTGAAAAATTGTTAGCATTTTAATGGGACTTGCACTAAATCTGTAGATTGCCTTGGTAAGACGGCTATTTTTACTATTTTAATCCTACCAATCCATGAGCTGGAATATCATTCTATCTTCTGGTATTTTCTCCAATTTCTTTCTTCAGAGACTTGAAATTCTTGTCATACAGGTCTTTGACTTCCTTGGGTAAAGTTACCCCTACATGCTTTATATTATTTGTGGCTATTGTGAAACTGTGGTATATTTATACCATGGAATTTTACTCAGCCAGTAAAAACAAAGAAGTCATGGAATTTGCAGGCAAATGGATGTACCTAGAAAAGATCATCTTGAATAAGGTAACACAGATCCAGAAATTCACACAGTATATATCAGTGAGTATATTAAATTTTAGTCATAAAACATAGGATAGTCATACTACATTGCACAGACCCCAAGAAGATAAGCCAAATGGGCATCTTAGGAGTCATGTGAGCCCAGTAATTTGGGGAGTGGGGATATCTCTGACATGGTCTCTGTTACCTACTTTTTGATCAATTTCCCCCCGATGGAACTTCCCCACCATGCCACATGAATAGATGAGCTGGAGTGTCTGGGTAAGAGGGCTCCTATTTCCTGAGAAATAGAGGAGGGGGTGCAGGAGTGAGGGTGGAACTGGAAGGAGCCTATGACCAGGATGTAAATTGAATTAATTAATAAAAAATCCTTTGTCTTTATAGAACAGCTAAAGTAAGTATCAAAGGAGTCTGGAATTCTATAGGAACCAAAGATTGTAATAACCTGTAGTCTAAGCTGGTAATGAGTTTACCAAAAAAAAAAAAAAAAAAAAAAAAAAAAAAAAAAAAAAAAAAAAAAAAGCAGTTGGGAGTCAGATTGTAGTGTTGTTTATAATTTAAATATGTATTTATTATTGTAGAACACCATGATACATACTCAGGGTACTTATTTTTTTCTATTTGTCTATTTGGATCAATTTTAATCTAATTTCCCCTTCTTCTATTTTCCTAAAATTTTAGCTTACCATGATGCTAATAAGAATTTGACTCATTTAATCACTTGGCATCACATATTCTGGATGTTTTCTTATAGTAGATGGCAAGATTGACTCTTATACAGCATCACCATTGACTGGACGTAGTAAAGTACCTGCTGTCATGGTACAAATAGCCGAAACTTTGAAAAAGTCCAAAAAATATTATATGAAGCATAATGTGCAGTCCAAGGTTAAAGACCTTCAGAGATGTCTCTCAATAAGACATATGAATACAGGAGCTTCCTAAAGCTCAGAGCTTTATATTGATGAAGCTGATATAATTTTGTGGCACAGCTATTAATAGGTTAGTAACTCAACTCTCTGGGTGAATCAAGGGGAAAATTGCAGTGGATGCCAATTTCTATTTGGAAAATTCTGCCTTGTTGGCTAATTTCAGCTAATTATAGTTGAAAATTTGGCTTAAATTTTTATTAAAATCTTAAACATTTGTTGCTGTGAGCAAGAAGTCTTTCAGCATCTATACATAGCAGAGAAGCTGCAGTAGGTTGGAAAATGAGTTTTAAAATATCCACCTCTTATGCAAATATTGGAATTAATAAAACTGACTAGCTTAAACCTCCTATTCTATGTGAAAAGATATTGATTCATACACACATGCATATACAAAGGACACAAACAATATATATTGCTTTTCACCTATACATACATTCAAATTTTACTTCATAAGTATATTTTATTATTTAATCACTTAATCAAATTGTCCACTTTTTGTCCTTGGGAATTACAATAACTGCAGCCAGATTTCTGCTACCATTTCAGAAGAATTAGTTTATTTAATGTAAGGGTGTTTGAAGGACCTCTAATTAGATTCAGAAAGAGTTTAATTTATTGAAGGCTTAACATTGATTTAATTTTATATTTGAAATCATGATATATGCTTATCCTTGATTTTCATAACTGGGTTTGACACTTGTGTTGGAGTGCTTGAAAAATAGAAAGGAATATTTTATGTGAAATATGACAGCATGACTTAGCCATATGGAGGCCTTCTAGACTTAAGTGATATGGCATCTGAATAACTTGTAACTGAAAAAATCAGTATACACATTTACTCAATAAGTAAACGTGGTTGTTTTAAAGGGAGCCATACTGATTCTATAAAATACCCTTTTAAATTCATTCAGGGCAAATTCTGTATTGTTCTCCACTACACAAAATGTTTAATTATTTATTGTTCTACCTCAACAGAAACGAGAGACAACGTGAAATGAATTATTACTGTGGAATGAAGATCATGGTAACTAAAGAAACAGTATAGATTGGAAATATAATTTTGAGAACTTATTAAAAACATACAACAGAGTTTTTTTATTTTTTTTTTATTTTTTTTCTCAATAGTTGTTCCACATCTCTGTTTGGCATAGAAACATCAATGTTCAGAGACCCAGATAAACAGGTTTTCTACTCTTACGTATTTCTTTGGAATCCTTTGTAATTGTATTGTTTGATGCTTTGTTTCAATTTTTGTAACGTTAATACATCCTAAATAATGCGGAAATCAGCTGGCTCATTTTCGATTTAAATGGGATGTATAATAAGAGTTAATTCTTTTTTTTAATTTTTTATTTACCTTTTTTTAAATTTTTTATTAATTACACTTTATTCATTTTGTATCCCCCCATAAGCCTCTCCCTCCTCCCCTCCCAATTCCACCCTCCTTCCCTTTCTGCATACATGCCACTCCCCAAATCCACTGATAGGGGAGGTTCTCCTCTCCTTTCTGGTCTTAGTCTATCAGTTCTCATCAAAAGTGGCTGCATTGTCCTCTACTGTGGCCTGGTAAGGCTGCTCCCACCTCAGGGGGAGGTGATCAAAGAGCAGGCCAATCAGTTTATGTCAGAGGCAGTCCCTCTTCCCATTACTATGTAACCCACTTGGACACTGAACTGCCATGGGCTACATCTGTGCAGGGCTTCTAGGTTATCTCCATGAATAGTCCTTGGTTGGAGTGTGAGTCTCTGGGAAGTTCCCTGTGTTCAAATTTTCTTGTTCTGTTGCTCTCCTTGTGGAGACCCTGTCTTCTCCAGCTCTTACTATTTCCCACTTCTTACATAAAATTCCATTCACTCTGCCGGACAGTTGGCCATCAGGCTCAGCATCTGCTTTGATAGTCTGCAGGGCAGAGGTTTTCAGAGGCCCTCTGTAACAGGTTACTAGGTTGTTTCCTGTTTTCTTCTTCTTCCAATGTCCATCCTCTTTGCTTTTCAGGATGGGGATTGAGCATTTTAGTTAGGGTCTTCTCTTTTGCTTAGTTTCTTTAGATGTACAGATTTTAGCGGGTTTATCCTATGTTGTATATTTATATGAGTGAGTATATACTGTGTGTGTCTTTTTGCTTCTGGGACAACTCACTCAGGATGATCCTTTCCAGGTCCCATCATATACCTACAAATTTCATGATTTCCTTATTTATCATTGCTGAGTAATACTCCATTGTATAGATGTACCACAATTTCTTCATCCATTCTTCAGTTGAGGGGCATCTGGGCTGTTTCCAGCTTCTGGCTATTACAAATAAAGCTGATACAAACATGGTTTAGCAAATGTCCTTATTGTGTTCTTGAGCCTCTTTTGGATATATGCCTAGGAGTGGTATGGCTGGATCTTGAGGAAGCGCTATTCCTAGCTGTCTGAGAAAGTGCCAGATTGATTTCCAGAGTGGTTGTACAAGTTTACATTCCCACCAGCATTGGAGAAGGGTTCCCCTTTCTCCACAACCTCTCCAGCATGTGTTGTCATTGAGTTTTTCATCTTGGCCATTCTGATGGGTGTAAGATGAAATCTCAGGTTTGTTTTGATTTGCATTTCCCTAATGGCTAATGAGGTTGAGCATTTCTTTAAGTGCTTCTCTGCCATTTGATATTCCTCTAAAGAGAATTCTCTCTTTAGCTCTGTTCCCCATTTTTTAAGTGGATTACTTGGTTTGCTGCTTTTCAGCTTCTTTAGTTCTTTATATATACTGGATATGAGTCCTCTGTCAGATAAAGGGTTGGTGAAGATTCTTTTTCAATCTGTAGGCAGTTGCTTTGTTTTGATGATGGTGTCCTTTGCTTTACAGAAGCTTTTCAGTTTCATGAGGTCCCATTTATTGATTGTTGCTCTTAGAGCCTGTGCTGTTGGTGTTCTGTTCAGGAAGTTTTCTCCTGTACCAATGAGTTCTAGGGTATTCCACACTTTTTTTTCTAGCCGATTTAATGTGTCTGGTTTTATGTTGAGGTCTTTGATCCACTTGGACTTCAGTTTTGTGCAGGGTGATAAGTATGGATTTATTTTCATTTTTCTACATATAGACATCCAGTTGGACCAGCACCATTTGTTGAGGATGCTATCTTTTTTCCATTGTATGGTTTTGGCATCTTTGTCAAAATCAGGTTTCCATAAGTGTGTGGGTTTATTTCTGGAACTTCTGTTCGGTTCCATTGATCCACCATTCTGTTTCTATGCCAGTACCATGCAGTTTTTATAATTGTTGCTCTAAAGTACAGTTTGAGATCAGGGAGGGAGATATCTCCAGAAGATCTTTTATTGTAGAGGATTGTTTTAGCAATTCTGGGTTTCTTGTTATTCCATACGAAGTTGAGAATTTTTCTTTCCAGGTCTTTAAAGAATTGTGTTGGCAATTTGATGGGAATTGCATTAAATCTGTAGATTGATTTTGGTAAGATGGCCATTTTTACTATGTTCTTCCTGCCAAGCCATGAGCATGGGAGATCTTCCATATTCTCATATCTTCTTCTAATTCTTTCTTCAGAGACTTGAAATTTTTTTCATACAAGTCTTTGACTTGCCTGTTTAGGGTCACACCAAGGTACTTTATGTCATTTGTGGCTATTGTGAAGGGTGTTATTTCCCTAATTTTTTTCTCAGCCGTTTTGTCTTTTCTATAAAGGAGTGCTACTGATTTTTTTGAGTTAATTTTGTATCCGGCCACTTTGCTAAATGTGTTTATCAGCTGTAGGAGTTCCCTGGTAGAGTTTTGGTGGTCACTCATGTATACTATCATATCATCTGCAAATAGTGATAATTTGACTTCTTCCTTTCCAATCTGTATCCCCTTGATCTCCTTCAACTGTCTTATTGCTCTAGCAAGGACTTCCAGCACTATGTTGAAGAGATATGGAGAGAGTGGTCAGCCTTGTCTTGTTCCTGATTTCAGTGGAATTGCTCTAAGTTTCTCTCCATTCAATTTGATGTTGGCTATAGGCTTGCTGTATATCGCCTTTACTATGTTTAGATATGTACCTTGTATCCCCGATCTCTCCAATACTTTAAACATGAATGGTTGTTGGATTTTGTCAAATGCTTTTTCAGCATCTAGGGAGATTATCATGTATTTTTTTTCTTTCAGTTTGTTAATATGGTGGGTCACATTGATGGATTTTTGTATATTGAACCACCCCTGCATATCTGGGATGAAGCCTACTTGGTCATAGTAGGTAATATCTTTGATGTGTTGTATTCGGTTTGCAAGTATTTTGTTAAGAATTTTTGCATCAATGTTCATAAGGGAGATTGGCCTGAAATTCTCTTTCTTTGTTGAGTCTTTGTGAGGTTTAGGTACCAAGGTGACTGTGGCTTCATAGAATGAGTTTGGTAATGTTCCTTATGTTTTTATTTTGTGGAATAGTTTGAAGAGAATTGGTGTTAGCTCTTCTTTGAAGGTCTGGTAGAATTCTGCGCTGAAGGCATCTGGTCCTGGGCTTTTCTTTGGATGGGAGCCTTTTGATGACCGCTTCTATTTCTTTGGGGGATATAGGACTATTTAGTTGATTTACATGGTCCTGATTCAACTTCGGTAAGTCAAATTGATCAAGAAAATTGTCCATTTCATTTAGATTTTCAAATTTTGTGGCATATAGACTTTTGAAGTAAGTCCTGATGATTGTTTGGATTTCCTCAGTGTCTGTGATTAGGTCCCCCTTTTCATTTCTGATTTTGTTGATTTGGGTGGTGTCTCTCTGCCTTTTAGTTAGCTTGGCTAAAGGTTTGTGAATCTTGTTGATTTTCTCAAAGAACCAGCTCTTGGTTTCATTGATTCTTTGAATTGTTTTATTTGTTTCTAATTGATTGATTTCAGCCCTGAGTTTGATTATTTCCAGCCATCTACTCCTTTTTGCTGTGTCTGCTTCTTCTTTTTGTAGGGTTTTTAAGTGAGCCATTAAGTTGCTTGAATGAGCTGTCTCGAATTTCTTCTTGAAGGCACTTAGTGCTGTGAATTTTCCTCTTAGCACTGCCTTCACTGTGTCCCACAAGTTTGGGTATGTTGTGTCTTCATTTTCATTGAGTTCTAGGAAGACTTTAATTTCTTTCTTTATTTCTTTTCTGACCCAGCTGTCATTTAGTAACAAGTTGTTCAGTTTCCATATGTGTGTAGGCTCTTTGTTATTTCTGTTATTGTTGATGTCCAGCTTTAATCCATGGTGATCAGACAAGATACAAGGGATTATTTCAATCTTCCTGTATCTGTTGAGGCTTGCTTTGTGACCCAATATATGGTCTATTTTGGAGAAGGTTCCATGAGGTGCTGAGAAGAAGGTAAATTCTTTTGTTTTGGGTGTAAAGTTCTGTAAATGTCCATTAGATCCATTTGATTCATGACCTCTGTTAGAGACAGTGTTTCTTTGTTTAATTTCTGTTTTGTTGACCTGTCCTTTGTTGAGAGTGGGGTGTTGAAGTCTCCCACTATTAATATTTGGGGATCAACATGTGGTTTAAATTTTATCAATGTTTCTTTAACAAATGTGGGTGCTCTTGTATTTGGGGCATAGATGTTCAGGATTGTGATGTCTTCCTGGTGGAATTTTCCCTTGATGAGTATGAAGTGTCCTTCCCCATCTATTTATTAAGTGTCCTTCCCCATTTATTAATTTTGGTTGAAGGTCTATTTTATCAGATATTAGAATGGTTACTCCTGCTTGCTTCTTGGGTCCATTTCCTTGGAAAGTCGTCTTCCAACCCTTTATCCTCAGGTAATGTCTATCTTTGTGCCTTAGGTGTGTTTCTTGTATGCAACAGATTGCTGGGTTTTGTTTATGTATCCATTCTGTTAATCTGTGTATTTTTACTGGAGAGATGAGTCCATTGATGTGGAGAGAGATTAATGACCAGTGGCTGTTAGATCCTTTGATTTTGATGTTGGCTGTGGTCATAAGGCTGTGTGCTTGGTTGCTTTTTGTTTTACTGTAGTGAGGTTATTTATTTCCTGTGTTTTCTTGAAAGAAGCTAATTTTCTTGGGTTGTATTTTCCCTTTCAGTGTCTTCTGTAATGCTGGATTTGTGTGTAAGTATTGTTGAAATTTGTTTTTGTCATTGAATATCTTGTTTTCTCTGTCTATGAGGACTGATAGTTTTGCAGTGTATAGTAGCCTGGGCTGACATCTGTGTTCTCTTAGGGTCTGCATGATATCTGTCCAGGCCCTTCTGGCTTTCATAGTCTCTGCTGAAAATTCAGGTGTGATTCTAATGGGTTTGCCGTTATATGTTACTTGGCCTTTTTCCCTTGCAGCTTTTAGTATTTTTTCTTTGTTCTGTATACTTACTGTTTTGATTATTATGTGGCAGGAGGATTTCCTTTTCTGGTCAAATTTGTTGGGTGTTCTGTAGGCCTCATGTATTCATATTGGCTTCTCCTTTAACTTGGGGAAATTTTCTTCAATGATTTTGTTGAAAACATTTTCTGGCCCTTGGAGAAGGGAGTCTTCTTTTTCCTCTATAACTATTATTTTTAGGTTTTGTCTTTTCATATTGTCTCGGATTTCTTGGATGGTCTGTGTCAAGAATTTTTTGGCTTTAACATTTTCTTTGACAGATACATCGATTTCTTCCATTGTATCTTCCACACCTGAGATTCTTTCTTCCATCTCTTGTAGTCTATTGGTTATGCTAACCTCTGTAGTTCCTGTTTTCTTCCCTAAGTTCTTTCTCTCTGCAATTTTCTCCATTTGTGTTTTCTTTAATTTTTCCAATTCTATCTTCAGATCTTGAGGCATTTTGTTGATTTCCTTCACCTGTCTGACTGTATTTTTCTGTTTTTCCATCACTTCCTTCAGCTGTTTGTTTGAACCAACCCTGTTTCTTTTATTTCATTCAGTGCTTTAAACATTTCCTCTCTAAAGGCCACAAACTGTTTGGCTGCAACTTCCTCTATTTCTTTACGGATGGCAATATTCTTTTTGAGTTTATCTTCCTCTATGTCTTTACGTATCTTATTTGTTTCCTCTGTTATCATCTTCATGAGCATAGTTGTTAGGTCATCTTATTGGATTTCAGTTATGCTGGGGTGTCCAGGGCTACTTGCCCCTGGGTAACTGGATTCTGGAGATGCCATATTGCTCTGTCTTTTGTTGCTTGAGCTTTTACACTGGCCTCTACCCACTGGGCTATCTTAGGTGTTTGGGGTTATTTTCTGGTGGTTCCTGGGGATCCTGTGGTGGAGAGAATCCCCTTGGCAGAAAGCTGGTTTTTCTTGAAGGAAGTCTTCTCAGCTTTTTGCGTATAGTCCCTGGATGGCTGGCGTTTTTTTAGGAGTTGCTCCTGCTCACCTCAGGTTTAGAGACCTGAGTGGTAACTGTGGTCTTTGTTAGTCGAGAGGGTTCTCCTCTCACCCAGGTAAGTCCTGAAGATAGCTGCACTGTTTCTGGGTTTCTTGCTGTAAATTTATTGATCAGCTGCTGTGACACAGTTGGACAGTTGGCACGCAGCAACTGTTTGTGCCTGTGTCTGGAGAACAGCTCAGTGATGGCGGCTTGGCCCCACAGGTCTGCGAGACTTTTTCCAGGGAAGGACTGGGTGATTTAAGTCAGTATAGATTCCTTCCTTCCTTGTGGATTCTCTGGAGACAGGGACTCCCAGTCTCTTTTTTGCCCTTTTTTGGCGCACCGCTCAGTCTCGTCTAGCTAGCTAGCTGGTGAGCAGAAACTGCCTGTGTCTGGAGCACAGCTCAGTGATGGCGGCTTGGCCCCGCTGGTCTGCCAGACTTTTTCCAGGGAAGGACTGGGTGATTTAAGTCAATACAGCTTCCTTCCTTCCCTGTGGATTCTCTTGCAACAGGGACTCCCAGTCTCTGGTGTTTTTATGCCCACCGATCAGCCTGGGAAGGTGATCAGGACGCGCAGGCATGTGACTCTGGTCTGGGGACCTAGTGCCTGCACGACCAGGAATCTCTTCCAGGTTCTGGCTGGGGGACCTGACAGTGGTCAAGACTGATTCCCACGCCATGGGGGTTTCCTCTCACCTGAAAAACACAATCGCTGTTCTTTTAAGGCCCAGGGTTCAGTCTCTTGGTTGCTGTACAGGAAATGTTTTCCGGTTCCTCACCTGCCCTGTTCTCCCGGCGCAGCCATCTTGGCCCCTCTCCCAAGAGTTAATTCTTGAGATGGGATTTTATGTAGTTGTAGTATGTAAGAATATTGAGTTTGAAGGAGGTTTGGAGTTGTAAGGCCTGACTTTCCCCATTATCAGCTGATGACAGTGCAATAAGATGAAGAGAGATCTCCAAACAAAGAGTAGAATGGAGAAATCCTGATAGCTCTTTCTGTAAATAATTATATATTAAGTACAAATAAACTGCCCTCTTAAATTTGTGCTTAGAAACTTCTCTTTGCTGACAAATATTATCTACAGAACCATATTTTTTGGTAAATGGCCATGAGGTCAACATTTATAGTCTTACATATGTTTAAATAATCATGAATATTTATTTAAAGTGTAAATTTCTTTAGCCATATGCTTGTGAGTGAAGGCATATATTTAAAAATGTTATTATTAATTCTTCGAGAATTTTATGCATTATAATTAGATCACATTCACCTTCCCATTCATAGCTCCTTCTAAATCCTATTTTCCTGCTCTACAGCTTCAAGTCTTCGCACCTTGTGTGTTTATCTGAAGTATTAAATAAATTTCAATTTCACAGTATTTCATTAACAAGTACAGTATTCATATTTTTACTCCATCATCTCCTATCTTCTCCTCAACCCATAACCACCTATTCCCTCTGAAATAAGAGACCAATTCTTCTTTAGTCATTATTGCTGCATGTGTGCATATCCCAATATGATTATCCTTGACATGGATCTACAGATGGGCATCCCTTTCCAAGCATAAGCATAAACATAAATATAAGCTATTAATTAGGAGAGAAAGAAAAAAATCTTCTGGAATGCCTATGTTAAAGTTCAGAAAAGAAAATTTAGTAATAGATGTTACTAATTAAAGAAAGTAGAACGGCATAAGAAGTCTATTATTCGTATGTGTATATATGTATATATGCATATGTATGTATATTTAGTAATTTCCCAATGTCTTTTTTGAAAAAAAAACATATAAATGTATTTGGTAGTATATTATTCTATAGTTCTAAACAGTAATTAAATAATAGTGTTTATAGAAGACAACTTGAAAATCCACGTAGAAGCTGAGAAAGTAACTGGGAACAAGTCCTGACGAGGTGCTGTTGTGATATTACTTAGGTTATTGGTACTTATTTAAAAGCTCTGCATCAAAAATTCTTTAAAATATAAAATTATTAAAATATACATTTCATTTATGCATTTAATATTGGTGTTTAGATCAGAAGAGTGTTGAAGCATTTCTAAAGAATAACCTCAGTAAGAGCTCTCTGCAGTGTTCAGTTTCAGATCCCAAGTATTCTCATGCTGTGGATTATTTCTTGCATCGTTACACTTTTATTTAAATACTTCAAAGCGTCTGAGAAAGGCAATATGAAAACATGCGTGGGTATTTATATAGAATGTTATTACTCTTCTCAGGCTATGAAATTTAATTACACATGCTAACTCACTGGGGCTGACCATTGCTCTTAATTGTAGAATACAGAGGTATTCAACCTTTCGGTATCTGGGCTCCAAACCTTTGCATCTGCACTTTTTTTCCCTTCACCTTCGAATAGGGTCATAGACTTTTTTTTAATAAAAGGGAAAATGAGAAATTTTTGTACCTAATTCTTTTTATTTATAGGTTACAAAGCTATTACAGAGACTGTTGCATTGACAACTGTTGCTACACTCTACAGGAGCAATAAAGCAGTGACTATATATGTCCAACAACATGGTAAATTCTGCTCTAGATTAAGGATTTATTTCAAAAGATAAGGGATGCAGAAAAAGGTGCTGGTGGAGATAATTCAAGAAATCTATTAGAGAGAACTTCATACCATCCAGTTTTTCTGTATGTATTTTTCATACCTGGCAGCTCACCAAGTAGAAGAAAAGGTCTACAGTGAAACAACTTAGCATCAGAAAGACATGAGCTAAAAATCCTTCCCTCATGACAGGAATGAGATGTGATTCTTAACCAGTAATTGAATTTCTTGATTTTTCATTTGAGAAATTAGGAATGCCATTATCAATTAGAACATAGAAGAAAATAAGAGTTTGAATTCGTATCAAAGTGGGAAAATCATGCATGGTCAAGTTTTATTTGATTTTTTCTCACATGATGAATTACACTGTTGTTTAAATCTGAAGCATATTTTTATCCCTTAGATAAATTCCTTTTGATTGTGATCTATTATGCTTTTTTATATATTGATGGATTTGATTTGGTAACATTTTTGTAAAGGTTTTTTAATTTATATTTATAAAAGATATTCTTTAACAGGCCTGTAATGTTTTAATTGCCTGGTTTAGTTACAAGTGTAATATTGGCTTTTAAAAAATAAATTCAACATTTCTCCTTATTGATTTATTTTATTTCTGTGAAAAATTGTTAGGTTTGGTATATTCTTTTCTTAAAATTGTTGATAGCATTTCATAAGTAAAGTCCTCTGGATTTACATGCTTTTGGAGGGGATGTGATATAGACGTAATTTATAAATAAACCATGACTTATGGTCTTCAAAGTTCTTGTTTTACCCTTTGAGCTAGGAGAAGTGGGAACAATTCATTATGGGAAAAAGGCAAATTAGTTTTAATAACTAAGACAACCATGGGTTTGCCTGAATAAATACTTGTTAAGTTATTGCCTCCCATTGGCCATATTCAGTTATTTATAGAATAATTTTGGGTTATTTCAATCCATTTCTGCTTATTTTCGGTTTAAGGAAATCACCTGCCTTCTTATGATGCCTTAGACTTCAGGAAGCAGACTTTCAGCTTTAGAGTTAATTATATATGCTTTAAGGCACCTGTTTGAACTTTTAACAGCTGACTGCAGCTCAGAAGAGACTTAATAAAGATGACCTTCCTTAAACCTAATATGATGCGTTGAATACAAATATGAATAAAAACAAGAAAACTTTCATATGAGCAACAAAGGTTAAAAAAATCATTGCTAATTTGAATAGGAGTGATGGCATGCTGCTATCTTAAACATTCTTGGGATTTTATAACTTAAATAAGGAGATTGAAAATAGTTGATTAAGTGGCTTCCAAAGGTTTGTTACTTTTCAGTATCTCCCATTGTTTATTGACAAGATGTTAGTGGCAGAAATTCTAGTGAAGGTTTTCATTATTTTATGTATTCTATTTTCCGACCAATTTTCTATAATTTATAAAGTGGAATTTAGTCATCTGTTATTGAATATTTTATCATATCTCTGAGAAAGAAGTTATTCTAAATTTCAATTCATATTACAGGCTTAGCAATCTCCAGTAAGGATTTATTTTGTAAGATGACAAGTGTCTGAAATATTTTGTATATATTTTTGCAAAGTGCTAGCGTTCAATAGGATACAAAGCAAGTTAAAGTTTAGAGTTCTTCAGAAATTAACTGTAGATACCAAGGCAAAATAAGACACTTACGGCAGAAATGCCAACATAAGAAAATTATTTCCTGAGTGAGGTATCCCAAAAGCAGAAAGACACACATGGTATATACTCACTTAAATAAGTGAGTATTTATTTATGTTATCCTATAAGATAGGATAACATACTGAAATCTATACATCTAAAGAAGATAAGCAGGAAAGAGGACCCAGGGTAAGACGATCAATTCTCACTTAAAAAGACAAATGGGATGGACATTGGATGTAGGAGAAAACAAGTGACAGGTCAGGAGCCTACCGCAGAGGGCCTCTGAAAGACTCTACCTAGCAGCATATCAAAGCAGATGCTGAGACTCAACCAAACCTTTGGCAGAGTTCAGGGAATCATAAGAAAAAATGGGAAATTAATATGATCTGTAGAGGACAGGAGCTCCACAAGGCCCAAATATATCTGGGCACAGATGTCTTTTATGAGACTGTTTCTCCAACCAAGGACAATGTATGCATATAACCTAGAACCTCTGTTCAGATGTAGCCCATGGTAGCTCAGTATCCAAGTGGGTACCCTAATAAAGGGAACAGGGACTGTTTCTGACAGGAACTCAATGTCGGGCTCTATTATTTTAAAAAAAAAATTTGTAAAGGAGAAGAAAGTTCATATTGTTTGAGATAGTTGCTAGGAGACACTCAACATATAAAATGTAGGAACTTGGCCATTTTAAAGAAAAACTCTTTCAGAATCACTTGTCCTTGTTGTATAAAGAGTTTTATATAATGAATAACTTTGAAAATAATATAAACACCAGCCAGAAGTCAACTTAAATGGTTAACTCATACAGCTTGGACATCTATTTTTACTCTTTTTCATTTATATTATTTTTGATACAGTGCTATTGACCATTAAAAGCTTTTAAGATAGCTAATTATGTCAAGAACGTACTGAATGTATAAGAAAATTCTAGCTTAACTTATATTGAAATTAAGAGGAAGCAGATACAGAGAGTGAGAGAAAGGGAACAAAAAGTGATGACTAATGGAGAGATAGGCAAAAAAAAAAAACCAATTAGTGTATTTCTTAAAAAATTTTAACTGGTGAAGTTTTAATGTAACATATTTTACTAAGTGAGAAAAATGGAAACATTAGGAAAGATGTGTTAAAAATATACCTTCCATTACGCATTCTTAATTCTTTTGTAACATTTGTGGTTTTTTGCATTAACTTAGCTGAGTTAAAGTGTAGAATGTGCTAAAATGGAGAACTGTCTTATTTGCCTGATGAGTGGTACAATTAAAGAATTTTTACCATTTCCAGTACTTCAATGCGTTAATGTCTCAGTTTTTTTGAAGTACCCATATCTTTTTTTTTAATTTTTTTTATTAATTACACTTTATTCATTTTGTATCCCCCCATAAGCCCCTCCCTCCTCCCCTGCCGATCCCACCCTCCCTCCCCTTTCTGCATGCATGTCACTCCCCAAGTCCACTGATAGGGGACATTCTCCTCTTCTTTCTGATCTTAGTCTATCAGTTCTCATCAAAAGTGGCTGCATTGTCCTCTACTGTGGCCTGGTAAGGCTGCTCCTCCCTCAGGGGGAGGTGATCAACGAGCAGGCCAATCAGATTATGTCAGAGGCAGTCCCTCTTCCCATTACTATGTAACCCACATGGACACTGAACTGCCATGGGCTACACCTGTGCAGGGGTTCCAGGTCATCTCCACGAATAGTCCTTGGTTGGAGTATGAGTCTCTGGGAAGTTCCCTGTGTTCAAATTATCTTGTTCTGTTGCTCTGCTTGTGGAGTTCCTGTCCCCTTCAGCTCTTACTATTTCCCACTTCTTACATAAAATTCCCCATATCTTTTAAAACACTTAAGTTTGTCCTTTGGAAAATCTGTTCATTCAATGAATTTGGATTAGATAATATTTCCTTAAAGTTATATAGCTCTGTGAAACTCATTTTTATGACTTTATTATCTTTTCTTGTTTCCTCACTTGCCAAATGAATGTCCAGAAATTTTGACCATGTTCATTCAAATGCTGCTACTAGGACTTATGAAGGACAAGATCATCAATATATAATAATTATTCAAAATAAAACCAATTCCACAGAATTTTTGTTTGATATTTTACAGATAAAGCAATTCTAAAATAAACAATAATGTATTTGAATTATTTGGTTATTTAGGGGAAACTCATGAAGTCCAGGAAATCACGATGTTATTTATTTGGAAAGTGAATGTTCTTTTCTTAAAAGTAGCATGTACTAGAGTGAAAACAGATTTGAGAAAATAAGAAATTTTTAAAAAATTGCCCATTTTCTCCACTACAGCAAAAAAGTTAGAAATATGAAATGAGATTGAATTGTTTCTCTTGCATGTTGTAGATGGTGTTTCAACGAGCCCCACTTAGTGTCTTGACCATTGAATGACTCATTGTTAATGTTTGGTTCTGGCAGCTGATACAGTATAGAGTTAAGTAATGTACATTTTGCAACAAGAGGATCGAGAAAAAATTGTGTCTTTAAAACCACACCATCTTGAGAGCTATGGTTAAGATGACAAGATCTCCCTATGGTCTAGAGGTTCGTCTCCTCTTTGGAGTTATTGGGAGGTGGTGGAACCTAGATGAGGTGGATTTTACCAAAAGCAATCTACAGATTCAATGCAATTCCCATCAAACTGCCGAGGTGGATTTTGATGGGAAGTTACTAGGTCGTTGTTAGTGTTCCTTGAAAACTGATTGAGGAACTGTGATTTTTCATCTCACTGTGTTTTGCTTTCTGGGAATGGAGAGACAGATTTTTCCCCTCTTCATACTCCTTCCCGCCATCATGTATCATCTTTCCCCACTTCAAAGAGTAGTGGGGCAGATGATCAAGAGTCAGAATCTCCAAAACAGTGAGCTAAATAAAACTTCGTAAATTTGTTACCTGAGAGATTATGTAATAATGCTAATGAAACATACCTTTCTCAATCAGGGCCCCAAATAGAGCCTGGAAAAATACAGTTTTCTTCCTATTTACACATTGAGGAATATCTTTAAATCTTTTATCTCTTTTGGTTTTGATAGAGCAATAACCTATAATTATTCATGTCATTATTTATCTATTTACATTGCCTTTCACCTCACCTTATTCTAAGTGGGCTTGAAATTCTGTTGACTGAAGCTAGAATTTTAAATATATATAGCTTTGTAGCATTCAAAATGCACCACAAGGGCTTTTTAAGTTTTTTGTGTACCCAGCTTGTCATCATCATGTAAATCACTGCCTTAATTAGAATGCCATCTAATGAAACATTTTTTCAGTGTACGTGTCTAAGTATTTTGGAGATTATTGAAATGACCAATTAGATTTGTGTTGCAGTTTCCCGTTGCCTGTAAAAAGACTCTTTAAAAGCTGTCTACTATCTCTCAGTCTGTAAACATGAGGAAAAATATTGAGAGATAAGATCAAATGTTCTGCTTAAATCATAAAAACTAACAAGGACTATTGATGACTTTTGTGTGTGGCGTTGAAAACGAAATCAAACTGAGTGGCATTGACTGCTTGTGAAGCAGAATAACGAACACACACAAAAGGAGACTCTTTACTTACTTATTTTGTCAATTGCTTATTTTTGACATTACCTAGCTATCTGACTCTAATTTTAAAACTCTTTCAGACTCTTACATTGGATGTGACTTTAGCTCCTGGAAATTTCTCCTGAAACCATGTTCCTTATGCCCTGCAACTTCATATTCATGTGCAGTAGAGCACATGTGGCCAGTATGGACATACTTTTATCTGACAAATCCAAGCCAGCTACAAAATTGGAATACGAGACTTTTTTTCCTTGTGTCTAATGATAGCTAATTACGTCTGAGCACTTTGTGTCAGCTAGGACTTCCTGAGCTCTGCCTCAGGCAGTCTTCACCACCGTCCTATCCAGTGTAATAGTTTTTACAGATGAGGAAAATGGGTTTGGGCTATCTGTTAGGAGTCAGTTGGTAGTGATCAAATTCATTGTTGAATGTCTCTGAATCTGGGCAAAAAGGTACAAACCACCACTTGCCACCCTCACCAACATTGCTATAGTATTGGGAAATCATTTTCTTCATTCCACCTGACAATGAAAGGTTTAATATCTGTGACAGTTAACTTTCCAGAAGGTTTTGTGATATATTCTTTTGAGGTGTACAAACATTTTTATAGTATTTTTTGCGTGTGTTATTCGGGAAACCATCTATGTTCCGCTTCCTTACAACATGGGTCTCTTCATAGTCCCAACTTTTTGTTCAGCAACCCTATGCAAAAAAACTTTCTGTCAGTACCTCTCCTCTGCTGATGATCCATTTTTTCAAGGCTTCCTAGTCCAGCACTGCCTTTCTTTGCTTTGTATGTTTAGGCTATTTTATGCCAAAAAACTAAAGATCAAAGTTAGAGAGTATCCCTTGATCTTTCTTTGTAGGGTTTCCGTTTCATCACCTGTTATATCATTGGGGAAAGATAAATGTGTAGTTACTTAATGATTTTTAAGGAGTTTGATAAAAATACAAGAAAAGATTCTTGGGATATCTAGTATTAAATTTAATGGTAATCTTACATCACACAATTTAAACATGAAAGAGGTGTTAAAATCCATGTAATCTTTTAAGGAAGATTTATTTTATTTTTCATTATGTGTATGTGTATGCATGTATGTCCACACCTGCACAAGAATGAAGGTCCTCACTGAGAGAAGCTTTGGACATCAGATACCCCATATTTGGGGTTATAGGCAGTTATGAGCTACCTGAGAAGGGTTCTGGGAAGAAAATTAGGTCTTCTGCAAGAGTAGCAAATACTCCTAACTGCTGAGCAATCGTTCTAGTCCTCCAAATCATGTAACCTTAGCATTTTTACTTTCAAAAAGATGAACACATGGTTCAGAGATGGTAGGTAACTTCTCTAAAATCTGAGTCTGTTATTGGAAAAAAATATATAAATATTCTTCCTCTTATAACACACTGCTAACTTGTGGTATTTCCATTTATTTTCTCTGTATATCTACTTGTCTGTCTGTCTGTTTATCCATCCCATCCATTCATATATACCCATACATTATCCATCCACTCATCCATCCATTAATTCAACAATTTCCCTATCTATTCACTTCTCTAATCTGTGATCTTTGATTCAGGTTATCTTGTTTGTCTGTGTTTATTTGCTTGCTTTTTCAAGGATATGATATGTACACATTGTATTAAAGCTTGTGGGAAACTCAGAAAGTAATATGATATTCTCTTTGTTGTTGATATTTCCAGATACATAAAATAAATAACTGTGCTGGCTAGTTTTATGTCAACTTGGCACAGGCTAGAGTGATTTGAGAAGTGGAAACTTTACTGTGAAAATGCTCCCAATGGATTGGCCCTCTGGTCAACCTACCTACATAATCATTTTGATTGATGATTATGTGATGGACCCAGGAAAGCAGGCTTGACAGGTCATGAAGATCCAGCCAATATAAAGTACTCTTCTTTGGCCTCTGCACTAACTTATCCTTCCAGGTCCTTCCTTGATCTTCCTGGATAAAGAACTGAGATATGGATCTTTCATCCTCAATTTGATAATTGTCACAGTGTTATATCATAGAAATAGAAATCTAATACAGTGAATATATCATAGACATGATCAAGTTAATTAACTGTGTTGGTGAGAAACATATTTATTGAAAATATGATAAAGCATTTGCTTTATATGATGTAACTTTTGTTATTGACTGTTCATCTATCTCAGGAAGCTGACAGTAATCAAAAGGTATAAGAAAATTCATAGGTTCCTTGTTAGGAGAAACATAGTGCTGGTTTTTAAAGCATATGTTTCTAGACTGAGCAATTATTTGGAGAAGGGTCCAATTCTAGGCTAAGCATTTAGAACATATTAATAGTTTGTAAACAGAATAGTGTAGCAGAAACTTGCTGAGATGACCAAAGCCAGTGCTCTTCTAAAAACTCAGTTCAAAATGAAGATAAGGTAAGGACATGAACTAGTCACCCATCAGACAATGGCACAGGCATAGTTGTTGAAGTTGTTTGCATGTTGTCGTGGAGACTGATTAAAGATCATTAAAGTTTGGTGCACTTATTCCTTGGAATACTGGCTGTGAAGCTGTGGTTTCCATTTTAGTAACTCAGTGATATCTGGCACCACTGTCTTCCAGCATATTATGGCAAAAAAATTATTGTTGACACATATTTCCAGAACTTGAGTTATGGACTATGATGAGATAAGTCAACAAGATATCAGTGAGGGCTTATGAGAAAGAGTAAAACTAAGCAACAATGGACTTAGTCCAGTATAAGACCCTATCATGACATGAGAGGTTATGAATCTTAAAATGGGTATGAATTAAGATGATAATTTACTCTATTGGTAGTATAACTACTCATATACTTTAAGAAATGAGTTATTTAATGATTTTTCTTTTTTTCAGCCCTGTAAGATTTTATTTTATTTTTTTTAATTTTTATTTTTCTTTTCAGTTACAATTTGTTAACTCTGTGTCCCAGCTGTATCCCGCTCCCTCATTCCCTCCCCCTCCCCAACTCCCACCTGGTCTCCTCCCTGCCCCTTTCCAAGTCCACTGATAGGGGAGGACCTCCTCCCCTTTCATTTGACCCTGTTTTATCAGGTATCTTCAAGGCTGGCTGCAAAGTCCTCCTCTGTGGCCTAACAGGCCTGTTCCTCCCCTGGGGGGGGAGGTCAAAGAGCCTGCCCTTGAGATCCTGTTAGAAATAGTCCGTGTTCCCCTTACTTTGGAAAACTACTTGGTTACTGAGCTACCACGGGCCACATCCGAGCAGAAGTTCTATGTTATATCCATAGATGGTCCTTGGTTGAGTGTCAGTCACAGAAAAGACCCTGTGCGTGGATATATTTGGTACTTGTAGAGCTCCTACCCTTTCCATATCATACTAACTCCCCTTCTTTCATATGATTCCCTGCACTCTGCCAAGGTTTGGTTATGAGTCTTAGTGTCTGCTTTGAAACACTGCTAGGTAGAGTCTTTCAGATGCCTTTTGCGGTAGACTCCTGTCATACATTCAAGGAACCCATACTTGAAAAGTTAAAAAAAAAAAAAAAAAGGTACTCAATCATTGAGATATCCAGACTAGGTCAGCCTGGTTTTTAGGATATAAGGAGGCATTTGGTTAGTTCAAGCACCTTTTTTTTTTAATGTATTTTCAAGATTCACTAGATTAAGAATGTATCACTTTTCTACATATTCATTTATCATATATAGTCATTAAGTTTTTTATGATTTTCGTCCATAATATGTTACGTTTTGCCTAGCACAGAGTTCATATCTATTTTGAAAATTTAAAAATTAAAAAGAGTAAGAATGAATTAAGAAATATAAATTGACACAGGAACTCATTCCCAAACTGTTGAAATGACACTTCATTCTCCTGTAAGAGCCTATAGGCCTGGAATTATAGGCCAGGTTAGAATTTTTCCTGAGTATGATTGAGGTTCAAAACAACTATGATAACAACAAAATATGTAAACCAAACCAAACCAAAATATCCCTGAACAACTGTAACAATGACAATAAACCCAGACAAAACCTCAAATAGATCCCAAAGAATACCAACTTATACATCAACAAGCACAAACTAAACCAAAACAAAATACCCATCAAAGAACACCAACTACCACAAAACAAACCCCTAAACAAAAGCAAAAAAAAAAAATCTCTGTCAAAACCTTCCAAAGAATCCCATCACCAGGGTCAAATAACTCATTAAATCTGTGCTAAGTGAAGTAGAAAAACAAACACATTTGCCTGATTTACACTCTCATTTAAGAAGAGTAGAGCTCAAAATGATAGATAGTAAGGAATTAAGGCTGATTTAATTAAACGCTAATTAAACAATATAAATTTAACAATTAATTCTTTTATGCATGCTTGTATTAATAAGGATAATCTGTTCTAATGCAGAGAAAATAAATTTCAAATTTTAATGGCCTAATAAGATGGAGAATTACTTACCAATTATGATATAAGGATGAGAAAGCTTTACAATGATGCCTGCAGGGGGAACCAATTCTAATGTCTTGGGACTATATCACCATCTGTGTATCTAATTTCTAGTCACCTGGTGAGGAAAGAGAAACTGAAGAACTTCATATATGTTTACCCTGTCTTAACCAAGAAAATGACAAATTGTTACTTTACATAGACAAGAAAATTGCTAGGAGTCAAGGGCATTCAGCTTTTCCTTGCCTCTTACAGCAGAGAATGACTGCATGTGTATATATCCATCAGAGCCACCAGTGGTGATGTGAGGAATAAAGAAAAGAATTACTATTTCTTTCCAGATAATGAAGAAAACGTGAATACACACAAAAAGATAGCATAAATGTAATGAAGCAAAAGACACAGAGATAAAAAGAGAAATATGTTGTTGAGAAACGGCAGAAGAAAATTAACTTAAAAGTCATCTCAGAAAACTGATTATTATTCATGTTTAAATTAAGGAACAAAATGGATCCTGATAGATTTTGACAACTTTACTGACAAGATTCTTCACTGAAACCATCTTTGAAATTGGGGAACTTAGTGATATCAGGCTTAGCTTTAAAGGAGTCAATAATTATAATACTGGGCTGAGGATATAGCTTAATGATAGCTTACTTCCAAGCTCCATATGTTTCTGTTTTTTTTTCCAACTATAGTTAATTCATTAAAACAATATTCTGACATAATATGTGATTCCCCAAAGAAGTAGGTCATTATCAAAATCAGTAATGTATTGTGAACTTCTTGTTTTGCTATTGCAAATGTTTTAGTATCAGGCTTCTTAATGAGTTTAATGAATAACAAATACATGCCAAGAAAGAATTATGTCTACCATTTAAGGCATAATCTACTCTCTCTACCCTACATTCCTCATTCTGGCAGGAAGAAACCTTTCCAAGACCTCATATACCTATGAACTCTTGCAGGGATCAATAGGTACAATTTCTTTTCATTTACTTAGGAATTAAATGTCCAGAAGTTCAGCCTCCTTGCGCATATATATTAAGTGTGCAGAAATTAGGTCTAAATAGTGAGAAAATTGGCTATTACAAGGCATATTACAGAGGGACTCTCAGGCTTCCTTTTATAATTCTGTAAGCATGCTATAAGGTCAACCTTAATTTTCACTTTGGACTAGTCCCCTGCTAGGACTTCCAGTTTCCATCAAATATCAAATCAGAATCATTCATGAAATACATGAGAAAAATGGAATTACATTAACTAGTCACAGATATGACAGAGAAGCCACAGACAATAAGTCTTAGCACTCCTCAAACAATATAAAACAATCATTCAAGTATAAGTAAAGAGACCAGTGGTAAAGTGGCCTTTGGCAAAGTTCCATAATTATCTTAACTTCATCACACTAGTTGGCATCACCCATATTCTGACTTTTCACAGGCCAGAATCTTGGAATGACGAATCACTTCACTTAGCATTCAGGGCAGGAGGAAATCTTGTTTCTGGTTTTGTTGTTGCTGAACTTTTAACAATGCTTTCAAAGTCTTTCTGTATATAAAGAACATAACCAAATTGATGTGTAAGTAGACGCTAACTCATTTTCATAATACAGAGTTGAGTTTCAGGTGGCCACAATCAGCAGATTGCTCAAACCATGTAAATAAGGGCAATGAGAGCTGTCATCTGAAGAGAAATACCTATCCCTCAGTTTCATTTTCTGCACATCACTTCATTTTTTATCTGTAAATATACATTCCATAGGAATAGAAGAATACTCAGAATCATTTGGTTCAGACTACTGCCAGATCCCAGAATTTTCAATGAAGCCAATTAAAAGCTGTAACATCAGTCTCTGACAATATGCTGTCAGCAAGCAACTATAAAAAAAAAAAACCTGAGAAATGATAGCTGTGACTATTTATTGTATAGTAAATATTTTTATTTCATTTAAAATGTTAATACAACATAAATAATAAACATTTATAGTGGTGTGATAAAACAGTAAAACAATGTAAAATTGTAAACTGCATAGCCTGCTTAGGGACTGATTTTTTTTCCTATTATCCTTGTCTAAAGGCAAGTTTGATAAGTGGGGATGATTAAACATTTTATTTAATTTTTCTTTTTTAACTATAAGTGTGACATCACTTAAATGGTAAATATGAAAAGTTTTGGAAACTTGTACTGTTGATTTTATAGAATTTTGAAAAGCAAGCAAGGGATGGACCCCAGCTTTGGTTCCCCACTTAAGGCTTAAATGACTGTTGCTGTCACTTCAGTTGCAACTCCAGATTTCTATCTAAGGGTAGGGAACTTTCCCTTACTTCAGCCCAGCTCAGGATTGCCATTTGAGGTAGAAACTGTGCATACTCTTTACTCCAGCACCTACCTGCAGTTTGAAGTTTGAGAACACGTGGAGATTTTGGCCTCTACCCCTGCTTGCTCTAGGAGTTCAGAGAATAAACTGAAAGTGCAGCCTACACCCAGTCTCCACCAAGAGCTTATTGCCTCCCAGAACTTTCATATTTATATAGTAACTAAGGTCAAAGCATCACGCCCTCTGTGCATCCATTCACTCTTACTCTTTTATCAGTATGCTATCATCTTTCTTTTACTTCTTGCAAAGAACACTGGCTGCTATAGATTACAGAATTTCTGTTCCTCAACCCCTGAGAGGAGACTGCTTTATATTATTTAAGTGCATATCATTACCTTCTCTTCTCAGCCTATCTTTAACTCAAGCTCTCATGTCTCACCACTTTTCTCTCTGATGTTTATATCCCTCCTCTACTTCAGATCTCACAACCTAACACTGATCACTAATTCCGCTGTCATTTTCTTCCTTCTCTTTTTGTCTTCCAATTTTGTTTCTTCAACAACTAATACACTAACGAACACTGCTGGTGTTTCTTTACACCCTAAAGCAATAAGTTCTTATGGAATGGCTATTTTGCAGTCAACTGTCACTCTGTATTTTACAGTGAGTTTACTATTGGACAGTGATGTAGTTGTGGACAGTATTTGGCTCACAGTGAAGATCTGGGGAGAGTGCCTACTGCCTTGAACAGGAGCTAAACAAGTGCTATGTAACCTCTAACCTACCACAGCCGATTATCTTCTGTAATATAAACATACAAACTTTATAAACTATATAAACATCTCCACTAAAATTACAAAAGTGACCTGAATCCAGCAACCACAAAGACATAACTGTGAGGGACACATACTAATTAAAAAAAAAATACAGGGAACACAAGAATACAAGACAATTTATTTCCTCTCAAGATTACCAGTCACATATAACTATATGTATGTTTATGTGCATGGACATACACACATGCATATGTATTTGATGCATGTTTATATGATGTATATGTAGGGTGTGTATACGTGTCTGTTGTATGTGCATATGTATATGTACATGGATGCTTATGTATGTGTGTGAGTGTGTAATAATAAATGATTATTATTTTTACTATGTGCAACAATCAATGCCAGATGGGTCACAGACCTTGACAAGACACCCGAAACTCTGAAATTTCTGAAATATGTTTCAAGATAGAGACACAGATAAGGACTTTATGAATAAGACTCCAGTAGCTTAGGAAATCAGTTGGAACTCATGAAATTAAAAACTTCCTGTACTGCAAAGAAAACTATTAGTCAAGCAAAGAGTCATCCTTCAGAAAAGGGAAATCACTAATTCATCTCTACATCTGGCAGAAGAATAGTATATAGAATGTGCAAAAAGCAATGAATCTACCACCTCGTCAAAAATCCACCCCAGTTAAAATGGTCTATGAAACTAAACAAAAAAATCTTCAAAAGAAGAAACACAAATGAGTCGATACTTAGAAAATGTTCAGTATTCCTTGCCATTAGGGGAGTGCAAATTAAAACTTCATTCTCATTCCATCCTACTCTAATTGAAATGACTATTACTAAGGAAACAAATGACTATGAATGCTGGCAGGTGTATGAGAAAGGGGACTGTAGGAGGAGTGGAAACTGTGCATGTTGGAAATCAGTGTGGAGCTTCCTCAGATAATTAAAAGTAGAACTGCTCTATCACCCAGATATTCCATTCCTGGGTATATACTATAAAGACTACTCTCTAAAAGAGAGCTGCCTGCACTTGTGGTTCTATTGATAACAGTAAAAAAATGGACCCAGTCTAGATGTCAATCAATGGATGGATACTGAAAATGTGGTACATACACCTAATGGAACTTTGTTTAGTAGTAATGGACAATGAAGTTTTCAGAAAGTATATGGATCTGGAAAGTGTTAAACTGAATAAGGTAATCCTGGCTCAGAAAGACAGATGTTGCTTATTTTCATATGTCGATCCTATGTACGATTATTTAAGAAAATGTTTTTAACTTTGAGAGTCAACAAAGGCTTTAAAAATAGAATTCAGGCATATATCCAAAAGATGCTCAAGTATACAACAAGGACATCTGCTCAACCATGTTTGTAGCTGTTTCATTTGTAATAGCCAGAAGCTGGAAACATCCCAGATGCCCCTCAGTTGAGGAATGGATACAGAAATTGTGGTACATCTACACAATGGATACTACTCAGCAATAAAAAACAAGGAAATCATGAAATTTGCAGGCAAATGGTGGGAACTGGAAAAGATCATCCTGAGTGAGCTATCCCAGAAGCAAAAAGACACACTGGGCATATACTCACTCATAAGTGGATATTAGACATATAATATAGAATAAACATACTAAAATCTGTACACCTAAGGAAGCGAATCAGGAAGAAGGATTCTTGCTAAGATGCTCAATCTCCATTCAAAAAGGCAAAAAGGATGGACATCAGAGGAGGGAGAAAACAGGGAACAGGACAGGAGCCTACCACAGAGGGCATCTGAAAGACTGTACCCTGAAGGGTATCGAGGCTGATGCTGAGACTCATAACCAATCTTTGGGCAGAGTGCAGGGAATCTTATGAAAGAAGTGGGAAATGGTAAGACCTGGAGAGGATAGGAGATCCACAAGGAGAGCAACAGATCTAAAAAGTCTGGGCACAGGGGTCTTTTCTAAAACTGATACTCCAGCCAAGGACCACTCATGGAGATGGCCTAGAACCCTTGCACAGATGTAAACCCATGGCATTTCAGTGTCCAAGTAGGTCCCTTAGTAATAGGAACAGGGACTGTCTCTGACATGAACTGATTGGCCTGCTTTTTGATCACCTCTCCCTGAGTGGGGAGCAGCCTTACCAGGCCACAGAGGAAGACAATGCAGCCACTCCTGATAAGACATGATAGACTAGGATCAGAGAGAAAGGGAGGAGGACCTCCCTTATCAGTAGACTGGGGGAGGGCCATGGGGAAAAGAGAGGGAGGGTAGAATTGGGAGGGAAAGAGAGAAGGAGCTACAGGGGCATACAAAGTGAAAAACTATAATTAATAAAAAATAAAATGAATTTTAAAAAGTATCTAGTATGCATTTTGTTTTCATTAAACTAATAGAATTCAGCCATTGCTTAAAGAAAGACACTTTAAAGAACATGGAATAATAGAAAAAATCATACATGAGAGGGTAGGAGAGTAATATTTGTAGAAATCTCAAAGCAAGGAACATGGAAGAATCAAAACATAGGGCTGAAGAAGAGTATACCAAACAGAAGACTGTGGTTCTCGTTTCCTTTGGGGGTCATTGGTTACCAGCCTAAGAGGACAAAGAGAACGGAAGTGAGAGCAGGGTTCAGCTGGCTGCAAGTTTTATTGAGAACTTCTGGTGGTCAGCTTCAGGGAGGCAGTCATTTTACTCTTCCAAGTGTGGGGTATATAAGAGTTCTTAGAGTTAAGGGAAGGCAGGTCTGGTTAGTTACAATACAGTACCTGATTATCATACAGGCAGGAAGGAAAGAGCAGGCCTTAAGTGCAGGGTCATCTTTCAAATATGGTCAGGCAGAGAAGAGGAAACCCAGCTAAGGAAGGGGGTCCTCCATTTTGTGCCTATCTGGGAGAGCTATTTGGACATGGTGGACTGTGACCTTAGTGAAAGGGTCCTCCAAAAAAGGAAGTTATAAAAAGTTACATGGAAACATACAGTTTTATAAGCTTATTAAAAATATAACTGAAAGAGAGTGTGTTTGAACAGAGATGCCCTCCATAAATGGATAATGCTCTTCCAGAAGCCAGAGGTTATTATGTTTAAACCCCAGTACCTGTTATGGGTTACCTCTCTATAAATTATTAGGGATGGAGGTCCGGAATTCCTCAAAACAAAACATATTCTTTTGCTCATGGTTGCAACCAGAACTTGATGTTAAGACATTTCTGAAAACACAACAGTTTGATCATAAGACATGAAGAAATCAAACTGGAAGTTCTTCCTCCTAGTTAGTTTTCATACTTCTAGAAGATGAAATGGTGGTTGATGGGAATAAAAACTATCAACAGTATTACCCATTCTTTAATGCTGTGAGCTACAGTAAAGACCTGCCAGATAAGATGTGCCCTCTTCTCTAATAGTGGCAAGGCTGTTTTGCAATTAATTAACCACTTTTTGATTGGATATTAAACCTATAGGAGTTCACTCATGCCTGTTTAAAAATAGGCTTGGGTGAGGTCCCAGGTTCTTAGAGAAAGACCTATTACTATTGTCTTTATAGCCATGAGTTAGTGTTGGGCACACCCTTTATCACAAAAGCCTCTTCCTACATCTTACCAAGGTTAATATAGAAGATACTCATAACTGGCCAAATGCTGAAAATAAATGCTGGTAGAATATTGAACCCTAAGTAGCCCAACTATGTATCACCACCTCTAATGCTCAAAGAACACCACAGAAGAGGGAATGAAAAGGCTGTAAGAGCCAGGGTATATGGAGAGGTGCAGCAAAAAAGATGTCATTTGGACAGGCCACAGTCACTGACCTCATAAAAAACATTGCAGTTATGGTTGTCTGCAAAAGATTTGCACCGAACTGAACCTATTCGCATTTCATCAAAGATGGGACTGGGGCTTTGAACGTTCATCCCTACTAGAGGGACATTTGTCCCTTGCTCCATGAGATGTTCTCTGTTCATGTTTGGGTAAAGAAGTCTAACTAAACTAACCCTGCACAACACTTAAAGAGAAGATACACAATATGATAGAGACTTGCCAGGTGGAAAGGTTTCAAAAGAAGCAGGAACAGGAGATAAAATGACTAAAATTCATTGTTATAAACATATGAAATTGTCAAGTGATATTTTATCAATATGCAGCAGAAATGAAAATGATTAAAATTCATTGGAAGGGTCAAAGAAAAGAAGTCTTAAACAGAAATTAAAAATACTCTAAAGTTTAGGAAATCCACTGAGGCTAGGGAATGCCAGGTAGGGTCAGATTTCCTTCAAGGTGACCCTGAAAGACCATTGTTTGAAATTGTTAGGGTGAAACTCATGGTGTAGTGGGATCTCAGTATGTTAGCCATACTATGGGGTATCTGTCAAGAAACTGACAGGCAACAAATACAGCTGGCCCATTGAGAGGCTGTTAATGCTGTAGGTGACAGAACTGGAATGGTGAGGTTAACCAAGACTGTTGAGATGCAGATTATAACATTATTATTGTATTATTTTTTTCTCTGTAGAAAAAGGACATTTAACTTTATTTCCTGTGTTCCAACTTGGGTCTTTCCAATCCTTCATGCAATATAGACCTTACTTTAGAGATTTATACTTGTAATGAAGATCTATAAATGCCCAAATCACCGTGTTATTTTAAAAGTGCAAATGACTTTACATCATTCCAATTTATAAAAACAGCTTTGCCAAATACAAAGTTTTCAATACTTTATTTAGTCTTTCATCATTTTAATGATGCAACTTGTTGTTTTGTGAGTCATACCACTCATATAGGAAAATTATGAAGGTTTTTTTTTGTAGTGTTTTGCCTTTTTCTTTAAAATAGTGAGAGGCAATTATTCTTTGATGTTTTGCAGTATCACTCCAAAGCATTATAGATTTCTTTTTATTTATTGAACATGGTACACATTACATGGAAGTTTGTGGAGTATAGCCTGTAGTCAACTCTAGAAAATCCCGTTTTTTTATTTTTTTAACATAGACATTTTCATTTTGTTAATTAAAATTTCAGTATCATTCATCCCACAAACAGAAAAAATAATCTTAAAATTCACATTGAAGCACAGGAGAATGTGAATAGCCAAAATGATAATGGACAAAACAGATACAGCCTGAACTGTCAGCATATTTGACTTCAAGTTATACAATAGATCCATAGCAATAAAAACAGCATGATGTTCACCAACAAACACATATGAAGATCAATGAAATAAAACAAAGGACCCACATATAAGTTTGTGCAGTTTCAGACACCAAATTTTGGTGCAAGATGTCCCAAATTGTACTATCTTTAAAAAATAATGCTGGGAAAACTGAAATTACACAAAGAAGGATAAGACTAGATCCTCTGTCTCTCATGCTGCAAA
The DNA here is from genome assembly GCF_907164565.1 of Psammomys obesus. Lineage (NCBI taxonomy): Eukaryota > Metazoa > Chordata > Mammalia > Rodentia > Muridae > Psammomys > Psammomys obesus. Next base: position 18,787,575 of record NW_026596134.1, on the reverse strand, counting down.
CACCCATCTCTAAGCATTTTCTTTGCAGTTTCTTTAAAGATAGTTTAATTTTCTTCTGAATTCCAGTGTTTGTTCAGCTCCTTTACAATCTTTATATCTCTGTGTTTCAAGTGTGTATAGATCTCCCACTTTATCAAATTGTCCTTCCAATATATCTACTTGACTCTACAAATTGAGTTTTGATTTCAAATAATTATCACTGTCATTCTAAGACTTTAGGGTTTCACAATCAATACATGCTTAATCACTTGATTTTGTTAAATTATCACTGAGGGCCTGTCTAAATCCCCCACAGATGTGGTTTTTTTCCCCCTCTTTGTTTGTTTTTCTTGATTTTCAGAATGGTGTTGTAGTTGCTTGTAAATTCAAATATAAATGATAGTGATCTTATATTTAGCTGTGTTTAAATTGAGAAGCATGAGTCCTAGAGCAATACAGATATCCTTCATAGTAGAGCACATTCATTTTTGTTTGAAGCCAGAAAGCATTCCTGACTTAACATTCCTATAGGTTTTCATCTGTTTTAACTTACTGTTAGAACCTCAGTTTTCCTCATCTACCCATCTCTGTCTCAAGGTCTACTGTCTTCTTCTTTTTTTTTTCCTCGCTTAAAAATGTATTTTTATTGCAGTAGTGGATTCACAGCAAAATTAGGAAGTTTCAAGTATGATACATACAGCATGCATCCCTTAGCCCACACTTGCATATCATTCTCTATGATAGACATCTTCCACATTCGAAATATTTCTTACCATTCATTGATCAATCTTGCCCCTTTTTCTGTACTATTAAGATGAGCCATTCTTTAAACATACATTTTATTAAGGGGATAAGCCTTTCAGGGAGGCTCTTTATGTTATCAGAAGCAAAAAATGATCCACTTTTAAGGGCTCAAATCACCTCAAGATTTCGAATTAAGAATTAAGAATTGTATGCTCATACTCTAAAGGATTAAATAACCTGATTTTGTTATATACGTCAGAGTACATAAAATTCAGGACACATAATGACATGTACTTACTGTCATGAACCATATGAATTTTTGCTATAGACTTATAATGAGTGCAATTTGCAAAAGAGACGTATAGAATGTTACACCATTTTCCTTTAATGTTTATTATTATTTTATACCTATAAGCCCACCAACTACATGAAGTGAAAATCTCGTTTTTTTTCCAGAGGCTTGAAATACTATTTATGATTTTCAAATGCCTGTATTAAAATCTAAATACTCCTTGTACTGTTTGGGGAGATAGCTCATTCAAAAAGTACTTGCTGTTGGGACTTAAGTTCCTAGTTTCATTCTTAGAGTCATGTTAAAATAGTGGGGCAGAGCTGTGTATGCTTTGAATCCCAGAACTGCAAAGGCAGAGATGGGCTTGTCTCTGGGGCTCTCTGGTCATCCAGCCTATCTGGTTCTAGGGAAGTGAGACTCTGTCACAAAAAAACAAAGTGGAATGCATAATTAAAGGAAAGTGACACCTGGGATTGTTCTCCAGCTCCCATAGGCACATGCGCACATATGAACACACATCTACTTACACACAAAAACATATGCATTACTTGTGGCCTAATTAAGGGGAGGTATTTGACAATTTGGTATAGGGTGATTTTACTTTATTAGATAGATCAAAATAAACACGTTACTGAACACATTCTTGTGAGTAATTTTGGTATAAAAGTTTCTGAAAAGATATAACATAATAAGTTAAATTTTGTGCATGTATTCGTATGTGTATAGATATATTTTATTAAATATAACCTGCACAGTCTGAAAAATGCTAATTGTATGTGTGTCTTCAAGGCTGACCATTTAGTATTGAATAACAAGTTCATGTACTCTTCTCTGGAGAAAACAATTTTTCCCACTCTCAACTTCCTAATTCCCTGAAGTTTTCTGCATAGGCTAAGGCCTTGTGGGCTTTCACCTGTCTGCATTTGCATGTCTATTTTTGTCATACCTGTTCATGGGTTTATGCTGTCATGTTGGTGAAATTTTTCGGGTATAAGCTTCTACTTGCAGTACCAGTTAATGAAAAGAGAAACCCTGACACTGAAGGAGAACCAGGAGGGTTATATGAGAAAATTAGGAGGAAGGAAAATTAGAAATGTTGTAACTATATTATAATCTTGAGTAAGAAAAAAAAGTTAAATTTCTTTTTTAAGAAACCAATATTATGATTAAACATACTTCTTAAAATTCTAATTTGAGCTATCAAAAGTTTTAAGTATTTCCAAATATATAGTTTTGTATTTAATAAAGGAGGTCCATATATTTTGGTTAAAATTCTTGGAATCTGATGAAGATTTATGCATGTTAAATAAGCTTATTCTGTTACTTCATATACACATTTTCACAAATGCATTTGCTAACAAAACTGCTCATTGTGGGAAAATAAAGCCTAGGTATCAGAAAACTGAAGATCTGGGACATACATCCTACCTCTTCATGAAAGTTGGGGTGCTTACAGCTCAACCACCTTTATCACTACGCAGGACTGTACGATGGATGACAGGGAGAGCCCTTAGAACACGCCTTATGCTAATTATCCCCAAACAGGACTTTGTGTACCTGGGGTGTGAGAGTTGCAGCAGCCACGGAAGTGAGAAATGATTACCTTGGAGGAATATGAATAAACTGGATAAGGTAAGAGAGGCCAGATGGATGCCATAGTGCTTATCCTGCTGATATTCCCACCCCTTCAGCAACCTCCTACCATATTTCAAATCAGATGCTAATACATAAAATACCAGGTTATTATTAGTTCTATCAATCAGTGTTTAGACTTCTGGATAATTATAGATATCAGTAGAGAGAAAGATTATGACAATAGAGGGAAAGCATGCCATTGCTAATATATACAATCACCTTAGTAATGTCATTGGCAGTACTCAAATTACTTGCAAGTGGAAACATCTTAAAGCTTAATTGGGTCAAACTGGTGAATTGTGATAATTATACATTACTTTGTTCTTAATGGGATCATCTGAACACTTTAAAAGCCTTTTGGCTTATGATGGATTTTAAATAAACACACTTTGTGCTTATGATTATTATTTTTCTAATGATTCACATTAAAGCAGCCACTGGGACTTTTTCCTGTTTTTGGTTAAACATTTGATATCTTAAGTTCTTGGAAGCAATTAATCAGTTGACTTATATGTCAACTCAATATAATTCACTTGATTAATGTGGTCTGAGCAACCGAAAAGGTGGGGATAACTCAAGAGAGAGCTGAGGTACATCAGCGGTAGGTTGCCTGTCTAACATGTGCACAGTACAAAAAAACTGGAGTGTAAGCTGTCAATTCCTGGGATGCTTCTGGCTGAGTATTTGGTTACTTAGGTTTTAACACTTTGTCTTGGTGCTGGTTTCCTTTGTTGACAAGGTAGAGCTGGACCAGGGCCTCTTGCCTGTTCTCTTGTGAAGAGCTGACTTTGTATGAAATGTACATCTGGTGAGAATAATTCGGGTACCTTCGGCAGACAAAGACTGGTGATGTTTCAGAAGCGCACTCAAGTACGATTTCTCACTGGGATAGAGGATAGGCTATCACACCTGAGGTATTAGTACAGGAGGACGTTTGATGGTGTGGCCTCCATCATGTGCACCTATCCAATGTCATAGCTCAGCCATCAAGCAGACTTAACCCACTTAGACAGCAGCTACTGATCACCACTTGCTATTTTATCCTGCTGCTATTATGAAGCTTTTCTTATTGTATTTTTCCAAATATTAGTCAGCTTTTGAAAAATCATCATGAAAACTAATGAGTTTCATTATGACATTTTCATGCATATCCTAAACCTCTTTATTCTCCTCTGCCACCTCCCTGGCTGCCTCTTGCTGGCTGGTTTCTTCATCCCACTAGGACTCTTTCTTCTTTTATGTCACATGGACTCCATTACTCTTTTTATCCATCCCATCCTTCCCTAGTAACACCCCACATGCCCATGGTCTTCATTTTAATTTCACGATTCTAACCCATAATACATACATACATACAAATATTAAAAATTAGAATCTAGGATTCACATATGAGAGAGACATGTAGCATTTGCCTTTTTGAGTCTTGCATATTCACTTAACATAATAATGTCCATATGACCCAGTTATATCAATCCTGACTATACACCTGAATGACTCTAATTCCTACTATGGAGATAGTGCACATCCATATTTATTGCTGCACTATTCACACTAGCTAAGACATGAATCAAGTCTAGATGTCCATCAACAGATGAATGTATAATGAACATGTGGTACCTAAAGACAATGGAATTTTCTTCAGCTAGAAAGAAAAATGAAATCATGACATTTGCAAGGAAATAGATTGAACTGCAAAGAGTTTTTCCAATCGTATAGATTTCTTATAGAAATTTTTCAATATAAACAGTTCTCTACATTCTATAATTCTAGTACATGCTGAAGCCTCTTTATGTAAGGTTTGTAAAGCATATTATCTATCAGGGATAATACCAAGTTCAAATTCCTATATGTCTGTGGACTATCTGTTTTGTGCTATGCATCCTCACTTCTCCCAGTCTAATGTATCCTAAAGACAGAATCAAGCCAACAACTTCTAATATATTTGTGACTTAAACCCTACATATAAAAGCCTCTTAGAAGTCAAACAAAAGTAGAAACTTCATTCTCTAAATGATGGGTAAACATAAGTAAGGAAGAGAGTAGGTATAAGATACATTCTAGGTAAGTCTGTTGAAACTGCCTCCTTCTGTTGTACACAGCTGATGGGAACTTATGGCTTATAGCAATTGCTGGCATAGACATGGGGACCACCTGCTCTGATGTTATGGGATGAGATCATATGCAAATGCATTTTTGCTCTCAATTCCAGTTCTTCAAGAAACTGTAAAAGACTCCAGTTCTTTGACAAGAGAAGCCCTTTACATGTTGTACTTCATACATTTTACATAATTATTATGTGAAAGGCTGTAGAATGAACTGTAGAGGCAGGCATGTGGTAGAAAGATGGATGAAGAATTTGTATGCAGGCTCCCCTTTCTCACTGACCAAAGAGTTTTCCACAAGATGTTGAGTCCTATTTTAAATCCAAGCAGCTCACCCACCCTGCCTCAAAAATAGGTGAAAATTCCAGAGTCAAAAGTAGAAGTGTATGCAATGATATTATGACAGTTTCTTCCCAGAGAACATGTGAAAGATCTCTAACCACTTCTAACAAGCTCCCAACTATGGCACAAAGCACGATTTCAACAAAGTTCACACAGGGGAGCCAATGAGTTCATTGACTTATAAAGCAAGGGTATGAGTGAAAAGTTCCTGGCAGGAATGTGAGTGAGCGCAAAGCAGCCACACCAGACAGGCTTTTTCCAGCATGATGGTTTTGCCACATGGACAGAGAACATTTTAGTTAACTTTCTCATCCTTTATATTATACACCTCTCCAGAGACTGTCCAAGGCCATGTTTAACTATGAGGTCAAAAATTGCATGCATATGTTTGGGAGGAATGGCTAGATACTCAGGTGAGGTTCTGAGGACCCTTGTTAACCCACTCCCTTTCTTTGAGGAAATGTCAATAATCTACAGATCTACTTACTCCTGGTGGATTTTTTCAAGGAGAGACAACTGATCTCATAATGATAACACATGTTTTTGCTTAGAAGACCACATTCTACAGTACCCATATCTGACTCATTGTCATGCAAAGATAATTTCAGTCATGATAAATGTCATGGAGTAAATGGTATAAGATTCCAGAAAAAGGTGCTACTCAAAGGCTCTGAAGTAAGGTGCAGTAACTTGTTTCCAGTTTATCCTAGTCTTAATTTTGGTTGCAATGGCTACATTGGCATTTTTCCTCCTTACATGAGCTTCTTGTTTGGTTGTAACAGAATAGCAAAAACGTGATTAATGTATCATAAGGAAGGGTAATGTGTTTCCTTAAGGTCTAGAGAGTAGAAATCTGTAATCAGGATGCTAGTGTTGCAGAATTCTTGAAAGGTCCTTCTTTCAGCTTCAAGACTTCTTGAATCCTCACATCTGACAGAAATAGCTCTTCCCATATCAATTTTGTTGTGGAAATCTCCACTTTTGTGACTGTATCACTTCGTATAGCTTTCACCTCCACATCTCATTATATTAAGATCAGGGTGTCAAGGTAGGAATTTTATGGGGCACATATGTTTATTCTACAATATCAGCCAGTTTGGGAACCAGTCAGCCATTTTCTTGGCAGGCCTTCAATTTTCCCAACTATTTGACAACAATAATAATCATCATCATAATCATAATAACACAAAGGTTCATTTTTAAGAATCAGTGAAGTCAAGTGTAAAGCACCATGTCTGGAATACAGTAAATGCTAAAAGACTTTTCTACTATGATACTAGTTATATTGGTTTCCAGGAGATACTGGCTTCAGTATAAGGAAGGAAAGGTAACCCTATATAGTCTAATTTGTATGTGTGTGTGTGTACATTGCTTAGCATTATTAGACTATTTATACTTCTGTTTAGAACAATGAAAATACATGAAAACCCTTTTTTCTCCTTGTCTCATTTATCCAAGACAGCTTTAAAGTACATGTATGTATTCTGTGAGTGAACATGTGTGGTGGGTAACATCTATACATACGTGCCATGTGTACCTGAAGGCAAGAGTGGGATATTGAGTGTTTTTCTCATTAACTCTCTACCTCACTGCTACTACTACTGCTGCTATTACTATTATCACTATGATGTATTTGTCACAGAACCTAGAGCTCAAACATTTAGGTAGAGTGGGTAACTCGCAAACCCTGGGATCTTCTTGTCTTTGCCTTCCCTATGTTACAATTCCAAGTATGTCTCTCTGTGTCTGACACTTTACATGGGTACTAGAAATTGTACTCAGACTCTCACACTTGCACAGCAAACACTTTACTGGACTAATCTATTTATCTCCCAAGGTAGCTTCTTTAAAAATTATTTTTTATAATTTGTTCACTTATATCCTTATTGTGGCCACCTCCCTCATCTCTTCTGGCTCCTACCCCCACTCCCTCTTCCTCCTAACCCACCTCCCCTAGTCCACAGAAAGGGGGAACCCTCCTCCTTTATGATCTGACCCTAGGCTATCAGGACCCAAGTCTCATCAGGACTGCCTGGATCTACTTCCTCTATGGCCTGTTAAGGCTGCCTCACCAGGTGGAAGAGATCAAAGAGCAGGTATCAGAGTCCAGGCCAGAGATTGTCTCTTCTCCCCTTACTATGGTACTCACAGGGAGACTGAGCTGACTATGAGCTACATCTGAGCAAGGGTCCTAGGGCCTCTCCTTGCATGGTCCTTGGGTGGTGCATCAGTCTCTGCAGCACCCTTTGGGACCAGATTTGTCAGCTTTGTTGGTCTCCTTCTGGAGCTCCTGTCACCTCTGGGTACTTCTATTCACCCACTCTTCCTTAAGACTTCCTGAGCTCTGCCCAAAGTTTGGCTGTGAGTCTCAGTACTTGTTTCTATCCACTGCTGAGTGGAGTCTTTCAGAGGACAACTATGGTAGGCTCCCATCCTATTCCCTCTCTTCCACTGCTTCTATGTCTATCCTGTTTGTCCTTCTGAAAGAGAATTAAGCATCCTACCTAGGATGTCCTCCAACAGCCTACAGACTGAGAAAAGATCTTCACCAACCGAATTTCTGACAGAAGGCTAATATTCTAATTATATAAAGAAATCAATGAATTAAACACCCACAAACCAAATAAACCTGTTATTATAAATAATGATGAAAATCCCAACCATTCTATTTTACCAATAAGGACTCAAGAGCCAGATGCTGGGCTGAAAACCTGCTAGCTCAGAGAGGCAGAGAAAACATCCTTGTTTTGTCAGAAAGCTGACCTTCCTTGTCAGGTCAGGTCTGGATGAAAAAAAAAACTCAAAAGGCTCATTAGTTCAACTGACAGTCCAGGAGGGAAAGGCCAAAAAACCTAATACTGAAGGCTTGCTAGTTCAAAGCCCCAAAAGCCAAAAAGATGAGGAGCTGAAGCCAGAGCTTGAGGGGAAAAAAAAAAGCCCCTTTTCTCCATGCTGTCATAAATACCCATCAACTCAAAGTCCCTCCTCTTTAATCCCTGTCAGCTGGTTTCTTGCTTCACCTCTTGACCTAGGGTTAATTTTTTAGATCCAGTATATAGACAGATCTTGGATTAAAACTGTGTGCTAGGACTGAGTGGACCACACCATAATCACCTGTTTACAATAAACAGAAAGTTTTTGAATTAAAGGCATGTTTAGGGCTAAACCAAACCAAACAATAAACAGGGTTTTACAGTTCACAATTGTGGGGTTCACAATGTGATCAAATGTCCTGCAATGTAAACTAATTAAAATGGGGTACAGAGCTAAACAGAGAATTCTCAACAGAGAATTATCAAATGGTGGAGAAACACTTAAAGAAATGTTTAACGTCCTTAGTCATCAGGGAAATGCAAATCAAAACAACTCTGAGATACCATCTTACACACATCAGAATGTCTAAGATCAAAAACCAAGTGACAGCATGAGGATGTGGAGGAAGGGAACACTCCTCCATTGCTGGTGGGAGTACAAACTTATGCAACCATTTTGGAAATCAGTCTGGCTCTTTCTCAGAAAAGTGTCAATAGCTCTACCTCAAGACCCAGCTACACCACTCCTGGGCATATACCAAAAAAAAAAAAAATGCTTGACCATACAACAAGGACATTTACTCAACTGTGTTCCAAGGTAGCTTTATGAAGAACATAATTATTAGACATATAGTCAATACTTCTAAAGCTAAGGCAGGATAGAAGAATCCAAAATATATACATATTTGAAGATCAGGAATTTTCTAAGTAAATTCAATTTTTACTTAAATGTTAATTGGGAACAAGAACAAGAAACCCAAATGCTGTGAACACAGGCTCGGGATGTTGATATACTGCTTCTATTTCTAAAGCTTGTAAAATGAAAAAAAAAAAGAAGGGAAAATACAAGTTAAGAAAAATGTAATAATGTAAGTGATAAAGATTATTAAGACTTACACATATGAGGTACTAAAACATTTTAACAACCTGTTGCTCATTCTCATCTGTAAAAGTAGGTTTGGAATTGGGTGATCCTTACACTGGACTCAGTTCTGTTTAGATTTGTCATTAACAGAATTTTTCACACCCAAGGTTTCACCCACTAAAGTAAATTGATATCATAGCGATGATCAATCAATCCTTTTGTATCATCTTTAGGTGTTAAACTGGAATGAAAAGTTAAATTTATAAATCTGTTTAGGAAATGATAGAAAGTTTGGATTGGCATAGAGCAAACACAAATAACATAGTTGATCATGGATTATTGTCTGTTTTGCTTTTAACTACCCAAAGAAAAAGTGATGACACTCTTTGTCCATATTGGGAAAAAAACACTTTGTGTTACTTGCTTTTTGCTAATATAACACTCTGTGTTACTTTATTTTTATCAGAGAGAACACACTTTACTATCCATGGGAATCCATATAGCATTGTAGGAACACCAGTACAAAATCTTTTCAGAATGAATTACATTTCTATTCTTGATAAATTTTGTTAATTTGTGTCTTTCCTTTCCTCCTGTATTGACTTTAGTGAAATGTCTTGGTATGCCAGACTTGCTGTTGTATTTTTCTCTGGGATATCTACTATTTCAGAAAAGTCAGAGGAAGTGCTTCAGTATGAAACTAAAGATAATGTACTCTAAGACTTTATTTGTACATGTGATTATATTTGTATGATTGTTGCAATTGATTCTTGCCAAGTTAAAATGCATTCAGTGCTATACTCTGACACAATTTTGCGCCCATGGCACCTTATTATTTTATAGAAAGTGACTCAGAATATTCATCTGATATGCAAAAGAAAAATAAAATTGTTGATTGACTGTGTTCTCTTGTCCAGCTGTTTTCTTTGATTCTATATTGACACTCATAGACGGCATATTCTCCACTGGTCACCAGCCTTTTTGATTTTGAAGACTGATGATTGGCAGCAAACTCAGAAGAAGGATACAAGAGTTTTACCTGAATCAGTTAAGTCAGTTGCAGTCACATCTTCCTTGCATCATTTCGGTATTCAGGAAGAAAAGTCAACCTCACTACATTCGATTGATTAAAAAATCCAGAATCTCCAGAAACACTGGTGGGAAATGGAAGAATGTTCATTTCTCCCATTGTTAGAGGACCCACATAATGACCAGGCTGTACATCTGCTACATTTATGTAGGAGATCTAGGTCCAACCCATGTATGTTCTTTGGTCATTGGTTCAGTCTCTATGAGGTCCATGGGCCCAGGTTAGTTTTTGCTATAGGTATTTTTGTAGTGTCCTTGAACTCTTCAGATCCCTCTATCCTTTTCGTCCACTCTTCCACAAGACTCCCCAAGCTTAGCCTATCATTTTGCTGTGGGTCCTTGCATCTGTTTCCATCAGATGCTGGAAGAAGCCTCTAAGACAGCTATGCTAGGATCCTGTCTGCAAGCATAGTGGAGCATCAATAATAGTGACAGGAGTTGGCTGTCTCCCATGGGTGAGAGTCTCCTGCTCTGACTTAGATGCTAGGGTACACCTTGGGGGTCTCCCCTTCTCTGAGAAGAGAGGGGAAAATAGGGATAGAAGGCATGAAGGTGGGACTGGGAGGAGAGGATGGATGGGCTGGGATCAGGTTGTAAAATGGTTAAATAAATAAAGAGAAAAAAACTAATTTCCTTTTTTTTCCATTTCTAATTTGCATTTCCCTGATGGCTAAGGATATTGACCATTACTTAAATAAGTTCTCCTATACCTTGGTATTTATGTTGTTTTTAAAAATTTAAATCAGTAATATTTTTTCTTGTACCACAAACATCTTTTTACAAGAATTCTTTCCTAAATAAACCATCATGACTTCCACAGCTTTGTTTCAAGCAGTAGTCTTGAACAGTTTTCTATTATGACTTCTGTTACCTGTGCACTAACATATTGGGGATTTCAGTGCATGAACTCTAGGACTTATCTGTTATTACCTTTCCCCAGATACCCAGTGTCCCCACCCAGAACATATCTCAAGCTTACTTATAGATGTACTTGCACCAAACTCAACTTTTTTTTTTTTAATCTCTCTGCTAGAATATTTTGCTGGATAAACCTATGATGCCCAAATATGTCACTTTAGAATATTTGTAGGATAAATAAAATTATCCTGATTGCTGGATTATCAAAACTCAAAAGCACAGATTGCGAAAGGATGCTAACCTCACATGATACTATGTAACACCTGCCTGCTAGATTCATTTCTTTTGTTGTTGTTGTTGTTTCATTTTATTATCTTAAACTTTATTATCCTTTTAATTTTTTCTTTCCAATTCTTTTATTTTTTATTTTTACTTTTACTTTATTTACTTTGTATCGCCCCTCTAATTCCCTTCCTCCTCCCCTCCCAAACCCTCTCTTCCTCCCCTTCTCCACACACAACCCTCCTCAAGTCCACTGGTAGGGGAGGGTTTCTTTTTCTTCCTTCTGATCCTCCTCTGTTAGGTCTCATCAGGAGTGGCTGCATTGTCTTCCTCTGTGGCCTAGTAAAGCTGCTCCCCTCTCAGGGGGAGGTGATCAAAGAGCAGGCCAATCAGTTCTTGTCAGAAGCAGTCCCTGTTCCCATTACTATGGAACCGACTTGGATGCTGAACGGTCATGGGCTACATCTGTGCAGGGGTTCTAGGTTATCTCCATGCATGGTACTTGGTTGTGTAAGACCTGGGGTTTCACAGCTCAAGAGTTCAAGATCGCGCCCTTCCCAGAAACTCCCCCAGACCAAGACTCATTGCAAAAGCAAGAGGTTTATTAACCATTGCGCAATGGGGTCACCCCTGCCGGTTAGCAAAGAGTGGCACCGGGAGACAAAGACCTTAGGTTTTTAAAAGAAAAATTGCGGGAGACTTGAAGTTGCAGTCTTGGCAATTTAGGATTGGATGAGGAAGCTATAAAGTAAGATAATTGGTTAGTCTTAGGTGCTCAAGCTTGGCCAGTCCTGCCAAGTGTGGATGCAGCTACAATTGAAGGTGGGGGTGGTTAGCTCATCCTTGAAGATTAGGGGCTACAGACTTTTGGCTGGAGGTCAAAAGCTACTCAGAAGTCTAGGTTTGTTGCTAAGAAATGTTATCTCAAAGACAGGAGTTTTTCTTTTTGCTGAGTGAAGGTCATTGCTTGCTTGCCTTTTTTCTATCTGTCCTCATAGACAGGGTCACATTTTTCCATTCTCTGGAAAGGTACTAAGAGGCTTTAGCTTAACCTGAACCTAAAACTCAAAACTATAGGCTTTAGAAGACATACAGGTTACAAAGTTAGTCTAACCCTTTCAGTTGGAGTATCAGTCTCAGGAAAGACCCCTGTGCTCAAATTTTTTGGTTCTGTTGCTCTCCTTGTGGACCTCCTGTCCTCTCCAGATCTTACTATTATTTCACACTTCTTTCATAAGATTCCCTGCATTCTGTCCTAAGTTTGGCCATAAATCTCAATATCTGCTTTGATAATCTGCAGGGCAGAGCCTTTCAGAGGCCCTCTGTGGGAGGCTCCTAACTTGTTTCCTGTTTTCTTCTTCTGCTGTCCATCCTTTTTGCCTTTCGGAGTGGGGATTGAGCATTTTAACCAGAGTCCTCCCTCTTGATTAATTTCTTTAGGTGTACATATTTTAGTAGGATTATCCTCTTTAAGTGGATGATTCAGAAATTCTCCCTTCTCACTTCTCTTTCATCCCTCTCAGTCCCTTTGAGAATTTGAGCTTATGCAGAATCCTTGTAAAACAAGTTTGTTGGTATAATGTATACACTTTACCCTTGTTCACTCAAATGCTGATTTCTCTCCCCCACTCTCTGGTTTCAATCCCAACATTGCATTGTGATACTTATTCTAAGCATCACCTGCCTCAACTGTGTAAACAGGCCAAAAGAAAAGAACTAGCCACAATGTTGAGCAAGGAAAAGGAAGCAGAAAGAAAGGGAGGAACCAGAGGACAGGAAGCAGTGGGAGGCAGAGAGTTGGGAGAACAGAGGATGGAGAGAGATCTTGGAATTGTGAGGAGAGAATGAACTGGACCTAAGATTTCACAAAAAACAAGTATAATGGGTGAATCTAAATTTTAGGAAACTATGAGTGCTTGGAGGTTTAGGATGGAGTAACTATTGCCCAGCATTGTGTTCTAGGTTAATTAAATAAATCCCAGTCTCTGTGTGGTGATTTGGGTATACAGGTGTTTAGGATTAACAACAGCATTAATAAAAGACAAAAAAATAGGAAATAATTAATAGTCATCTACAACACAAGTTCATATCAGAAATGCCTGATACAACAAATCGGTAAACTCATACATGTTCTGAGTTCCTTCTTGCTTTGGTGGATTTTATTTCTTACTAACTAAAAGGACAACAATCATTTGTATCACTTTCTTTGCTTTGTTGAAAACAAGACTATTACCCTAAAATTTTGATCATATCTATTTTAGCAAAATTTCTCACAGGTGTGTTAGTCACATTGGTTTAAAAAGTAATATTAGGTTTGCCTTAGTGTAATTTCTAAATCTACACCCCCAGCAATTATTTATTTCTCGCTACAAAGAACCTTTTCTAGTCAGTTATCTATATTACATATCTCCAGTGTGCGCCCTTTTATTCTCTCTTAAAATTTTCCAATTGGACTTACAGTCTTTGAAAGTAATTAATATGAATAGAAATAAAACCACATCAAACCAAGTACACCATACCTCCCCAGATAATTTACTTTGCTTTCATGTCAAGGCATCACCCATATTCCATTATGCTCTTTTCTTTCCTTCTTCCCTTAGGACCTATGTTTTCCTTATTTTAATAACCTTTCTTTAGTTTCATTATCTACACATACACACACACACACACACAGACACCATTAAGTCTAGGTTTTCATGATTTCCTTATTTTTTTATTGCTGAGTAATATTCCATTGTATAAATGTACTACAATTTCTGCATCCATTCTTCAGTTGAGGGGCATCTGGGTTGTTTCCAGCTTCTGGCTATTACAAATAAAGCTGCTACAAACATGGTTGAGCAAATGTCCTTTTTGTGTACTTGATCCTCTTTTGGATATATGCCTAGGAGTGGTATGGCTGGATCTTGGGGAAGCGCTATTCCTAGTTGTCTCAGAAAGCGCCAGATGGAAAGGATCATCCTGAGTGAGTTGTCCCAGAAGCAAAAAGACACACACGGTATATACTCACTCATATAGACATACAACATAGTACAAACCCACTAAAATCTGTGCATCTAAAGAAACTAAGCAAGAGAGAGGACCCTAACTAAAACGGTCAATCCCCATCCTGAAAGGCAAAGAGGATGGACATCAGAAGAAGAAGAAAACAGGAAACAACATCGGAACCTTCTACAGAGGGCTTCTGAAAGCCAGAAGAAGAAAACAGGAAACAAACAAGGAACCTACCACAGAGGGCCTCTGAATACCTCTGCCCTGCAGACTATCAAAGCAGATGCTGAGCCTGATGGCCAACTATTGGGCAGAGTGAATGGAATTTTATGTAAGAAGTGCGAGATAGTAAGAGCTGGAGAGGACAGGGTCTCCACAAGGAGAGCAACAGAACAAGAAAATTTGAACACAGGGAACTTCCCAGAGACTCATACTCCAACCAAGGACTATTCATGGAGATAAACTAGAACCCCTGCACAGATGTAGCCCATGGCAGTTCAGTGTCCAAGTGGGTTACATAGTAATGGATAGAGGGACTGCCTCTGACATAATCTGATTGGCCTGCTCTTTGATCACCTCCCCCTGAGGGGGGAGCAGCCTTAACAGGCCACAGTAGAGGACAATGCAGCCACTTTTGATGAGAACTGATAGACTAAGATCAGAAAGGAGAGGAGAACCTCCCCTATCAGTGGACTTAGGGAGTGGCATGCATGCAGAAAGGGGAAGGAGGGTGGGATCGGGAGGGGAAGAGGGAGGGGCTTATGGGGGGATACAAAATGAATAAAGTGTAATTAGTAAAAAATTTTAAAAATGTCTAGGTTTTGCATAGAAAGAAGCTATGGTGACTTCTTTTTTTTTTTAATCCAATTTTTTTTTCTTTCTTAGTCTACTATATTTGCTTAGCATAATTTTCACTGGAAGGTACAAGAGAGAGGAGAGAGTGCTGAGGGTGAGGAAGGAAAGCATTGCAATATGAGTTATATGTGCAAAAATTTTGGGATAAAACTCATTACTTTGTAAGGTAACTTAAAAATACTCATTAAAAATCCCAATACACCCCCATTTTGTCGAACTTTTGACGTTTTACACTAATAGATAACCTGCAGAAACTCCACAAAATAACACATGCCTTTACACATTTCTATTTGCCAGGTACCTTGATGGATATTCTTTATGAGTCATTTTTATTTTTCCATATGTTATTCTATAAATATTGTCATGTTACTTATCTCTATTTTGAATCATTTTCTTTTATAATTTCCATTTGGAAAAATGGCTTCTCAGACCTCCAGAGAGGGGCGGAATGGGGAGGGAAGGAGGGTAGGGCTGGGAGGAGAGAATGAATGGGGCTACAACCAGTATGTAAAGTGAATTAAAAATGAATGAATAAATATAAAAATAAAAATGCTTCCAGAACCTCCCAAAGACATAGGAGGTAGAGGAAACTAGAGGAGTAAGCCCCTGTGAACAAACAAAACAAGGAGCTTAAGAGCTGCAGAGACTATATATATATATATATATGTATAGATGTATATGTAATATATATATATATATATATTAGAGTTATTAGCTTAGTATTTTTATGGAACTCTTCACTCTGAGAATAAGTGGGTCTCTGACTCTTGTGCCTGCTCTTGAGATATTTTTTCTCCTGTTGAGTATCCATGTCCATCTTGTATGTGATCGTTTTGCTTCATCTTATATTTTATTTCATCTTGTTTGGTTGTTATCTATTGGAAACTTGACTTTTTTCCTGAGGAGAGACAGAAAGTAAATTGATCTGGAGTGGGAATAGGGTGGGGGAGATGGAGGGCAAGTGTAAGGAGTAGAGGGAGGGGGAATATAATGAGTATTACTATCTAAGAAAAGAATCTAATTTCAGCAAATAAAAAAAAATCACACAATTCAGAATTCATTTCTGTGCATGGGCTCTGCCTTAAGTGTCCTCTCCAACAAAGAGTTATAGCAGGCAAACAAACCCAAAGAACACAAAACAAAAACAAAGAAACAAACCCAAACCAAATGAAACCAGAACAAAAACAATGTTCATTTTTCATGTGACTCTTACTTCAATGTGAATGTGAGTTGAGCATTATTTCCAGAATATTCCCTTTGAGTTAAAAAGAAATCAGATTTTTTTTTAATGATGGAAATATGAGAGATGAGAGATAAGGTGGCTGGCTTCAGTTTTTTTTTTTCCTGGTCTGTATATTACAGTATCTTTTCATCTTCATATTCTTTATTATCTTCAGTCATGGTTGTCACCAACACCATGCTATATGAGTTCTGTAGGTACAGCTCATTATTAGGCATTCATCATCAAATATCTTTCTAAAATATTTAATGAGTGTTTTTAAGTTACTATGTATTTAACGTATGAATATGTGTGCATGTGTATATATATCCACATATGTACGTTTGTGAAGGTCAGAGAACAATGTGTGGAAGGTAATTTTCTCCTTCTACCATGTGGATTCCTGAGACTGAACTCAGTCATTATACTGATAGCAAGGAATTTCAACCACGAGACATCTTGCTGCCCACTAACCCATCCACTTTTCTTACTATTAATTTGTAAAACTTTGAGAAAAATTGTTATCTATCTTTCAGTTTTAAATCTGAAACTTCAGGAGTTATTTCTGAATTTGTTGTTATTGAAATATCTTATTCTCTTCTTATTTATTCTGTTCTTCTCCCTTCTTTTACAAGCCATAGTTGATCCTGATGATAGGCATATGGTACAAGTGTGGAGAATTGTCCTTCTGATCTCCACTTTAGAGTAGTACTTGAAGTCATACAAGGGCTCTACTTGGAAATACTTTTGAGTTTTTTAATATGCTCTTGAAAATGGAGCATTTAGACATTTGGCAAATATTTACAGTAAGATCATTACCCTTGGTGGCAATTTTATAGGGTTTTCAGGGATTCTTGCCTTTATTGTTGGAAGTGTTTCGAGTGCATTTCCCTGGGCATGGATGAACACATTTCTTCTGATCTGGAATGTATTGCTTCTAAGTCAAAACATTGCATTGGTTGAGGGATCTTATCTATTCAAGGAAGTTTGCTTGGATATAAGTCAATCTCTTCCCAGGCCTCTCTTGATTACATTCAGAATAACATGGGATTTGTGACTTTTCATTATCTATACTATCAGAGAACCAACATGGCTGTGGTCATTCCTATTTTGTGCTGCTCAAGCATGTCATCAGTCCTCTATATCCTCTGATTCCCCTATACAGTAGATACACAAGAAAGGTCACTGAAAGTTCTTTCTCTGGCATGAGGAGAAATCAAATTCTTCTCAGCCTTGCCCTAGAATGTAGGTAGAAAATTTATAGAATCTAGACAAATTCTCTGTCAAATTCTCTTTTTAAATTAATTTTTAATTAATTACAATTTATTCATTTTGTATCCTAGCTGTTGCCCACTCCCAATCTCACCCTTATCTCATGCCCTTCCCCCAGTCCACTGCTAGGGGAGGTCCTGTTCCCCTTACATCTAAACCTAGCCTATCAGCTCTCATCAGGACTGGCTGCATTGATTTTCTTCCTCTGAGGCCTGGTAAAGCTGCTCCCCTTTCAGGGGGAGGTGATTAAAGAGCCAGCTACTGAGTTAAGTCCACTTCTTCTGGCATTTCTAACCCATTGAAGGACTTGATGAGGCCTTTTAGTAAATGGAAGAAAATCTTGGCCAGCTATATAACTGACAGAGGAATAATATCTAAAATAAACAAAACCCTCAAATACTAATGAGGAAAAAACAAACAATGGGTTAGGGAACAGAACAGAATTCTCAAAAGAAAATAACAATGGGCAATAAGTATTTGGTTTGTGTTTGTTTATTTGTTTCTATAGTTGAATAGAATATTTATTGACTCTTTCTTGAATATCTTATCTGTAGAATTTGTCAGCACTTGCCACCTATGTTTTTAAGATGTTTGAAACCGATTCTAAACTAAGCCCATTGTTTATTGTTCTGTTTTACAATATGATCTCATATAGATCAGATTGACCCAAAACTTGTTATATAGCTGATAGTGACCTTGAATTCTTCATTCCTCTGCTCTTCCTTTCAAATGCTGTGTTTTTAGGCAGATGGCACCATGCTTAGCTTAAAATAATTCTAGTCTATAGGAACTAGAAGATAAACCAGAAGCTGTTTAGATGAGAAAACATTACAGTTGCTTCTCTTGACAACCTACTAAAACATTTTAATGTTTTTCTTCATGATAGGCTAAAAAAAAGATAAATGTATCAGTTCTTTCTTTTATCTGCATTTTATTATTTTATATAGCTTTTATTATTGTTCTTTTTTGTGTTACAATGCTTAAAGAACCAAGATTCTATGCTCTGTACTGATCTAATGCCCTGTAAACGCAGTCACACTCACTTACTTCTGTTGCTTTCTGTAGAAATTCACTGAGGAAGGCATCTGGAGTGCATGAAAGGCAGATGAACAGGATGTGAGCTGCTCCAGGGCAGGAACTGTATCAGATTTTCCTAGTGTCCCACATACATCTTCTCAGCCATTTTTACTCTATTAACTGAAGTTGCACGGAATTTCATATGGGTGTAATTTGACAGCATCTTGTCTTCCTTCCACTGCAAATATCTCATTCTTGGCTTCTTTGTTTGCAGTCTCCTACTGTGATTCCTATGAAAATCTGCACTGCCATTCTGACATGTGCAGAAGAAAGATAGCTTTTCATGGGTCATTGCTTTGGCACTGTTTATGAAAATTGATCTTTTCTGTCTCAGGTTGACAATTTTGAGATGCTTGTACATGGCTCTTCAGAATTTCTCCAATGCTAATGCACCTGTTCACTAAGCTGTGGTAACTCAGACTTAAATGAAATTTCCTCTACATCTTTCTCTTGCCCTTCTAGTTTCCTTCCCCTATTTCTACATTTAATTAAAAAAAATCCACATATAACATATATTAGGCACAATATGCCTACATTGTATGCTATATATACATACATATACACATATAATACACACATATTATCTATACAATTGTCTTACTTAGGAGGTCTACTGATGTAACAAAACACCATGACCAGAAAGCAAGTTGAAAAAGAAAGGGTTTATTTGGCTTACACTGCATCCTTGAAGGAAGTCAGGATGGAAACTCCAACAGGGGAGAACCCAGCTGACAGGAACTGATGCAGAGGCCATGGAGGTGTGCAGCTTACTGACTTTCCCCCCTAGCTTGCTCAGTTTGCTTTCTTATAGAATGCAGAACCACCAACCTAGGGAGAGCACCATCCATAATGGGCTCTCTCTCTCTCTCTCTCCATTGATCATTACTTAAGAAAATGCTTTATAGCTGTATTTCATGAAGGCGTTTCTTCAGCTTGGGCTTCTTGATCTCTGGTGACTCCAGCTTTTGTCAATTTGACACAAACCAGCAAGTACACACACACACACACACACACACACACACACACACACACACTTTTTTATAGTTGGACACATGCTTAGTGAAACCTATGAAATATATTTTTTTTAATTTGCCAGAGTTGCCCAGTATCCAAGTGGATTCTCTAGTAAGGGGAACAGGGACTGTCTCTGACATAAACTCAGTGGCTAGCTCTTTGACCTCCCCTCCTCCCCGAGGGAGGAGCAGTTTTGCAAGGCCACAGACATTTCAGCCAGTCCTGATGAGACCTGATAAGCTAGGGTCAGATGGAAGGGGAGGAAGACCTCCTCTATCAGTGGACATAGAGAGGGGCAGGGAGGAGATGAGGGAAGGAGGGTGGTTGGGAGGGAATGAGAGAGGGGCTACAGCTGGGATACAAAGTAAATAAACTAATTAATATAAAAATAAAAAAAGAATTCCAAGCACTTTACATCGTGCTTAGAACATAATCAGTAAAAAGGAGGTAAATTAATCACTGTGACTCAACATTGTGATATCCAGAGGATGGACAAGGTAAGTGACATTCTTTGCAGAACATAGTCTCCTGAATTTTTGCCTATTCCTCAGTGGGTTTCCTACATCTCATGACTGATCATTAATAATGGGTGTGGTCAGCATCTTTCTGCTATATTGTGTAATACATGCTGTATGGCTCTTCTAAAATAAGAATTGCCTCTTCAGATGGGTATCAGGCTTGCCAGGAAAATGACGTTTTACTCGGTGAATTTTAAGATTCTAATATGGAGTGCAGCATGGCAGATTGTTCTTTGCTCATAAATAATGCAAAGATGATATGAAGCAAAGATAAAGACTCATGATTTATTCTACATAATAGGTATGTAAACCTCATAAACTGAACACAGTATTGTCTACAAATGTGACAGTGGCTGTGGCCCTTCAGTGTGGTGACAATGACAAGCACTTTGTGCATTGAGAAAAAGAACCAAAGAGGAAATTCCTTCCCATTCTCCTCAGGGACTCTCATCAAATCTGATTGGCCTGCTCTTTGATCACCTCCCCCTGAGGGGGGAGCAGCCTTACCAGGCCACAATAGAGGACAATGCAGCCACTCCTGATGAGATCTGATAGACTAAGATCAGAAGGAAGGAGAGGAGGACCTCTCCTATCAGTGGACTTGGGGAGTGGCATGCATGCAGAAAGGGGAGGGAGGGTGGGATCAGCAGGGGAGGAGGGAGGGGCTTATGGGGGGATACAAAATGAATAAAGTGTAATTAATAAAAAATTTTAAAAAATTAAAAAAAAGAAACAAAACAATACTATTTTCAGAGTTCAGCAGAAGATTCCCTTCCTCACCCCAGCATCAGTTCCATGTAGTAAAGTTGTACGATATCATGATACATAAAGTAATGCATGGCAGTGAAATTTAAAGAACTTAATCCACAAGAGTTATTCAACCGTTCATCTCATTCTTCAGGTTCTCTCTACAAAATGTTCTTGCTTCCTTTTGAGTTTCTAAGAGTCTTTATGAATCAAAGGTAGTTCACTACAATGCAACATAAGCATAATTAGTTACATCGACTGAGATAATATTGTTAATGATTTTTATAAACATTTGGCAAAGGTCAACTTTTAAATGTAAATAAGATTTTTTTTTTAATTTTCATCTAAACAAATGTGCTGACTAGCAAGAAAGTCACAACAAAAATCTCTGCAATTTGCACTGATGTCATTGACCTTCATGGAGACATTATCTTTAGGAAAAACACTGAAAGCATTGCTTCTTCCTCTGATTGGTATTTGGAATCAGATTTTGCTTTAGGCGTTTTCTTATAACAAACACTAATTTCCTAATTAATTAAAAGGAAACATGATTACAACATTAAGAGTGGAAAACATCAATAAAAGAATTCAGTTTCTAGCAATGGGCCTCTGCAAGTACAAAGCACTGCACAGCCTTGCTATCCTTGAGATCAAAGCACACATTACTAAAAGACAGCAGGCTTCCGCTCTGACAACAAGGGAACTGTGACATATGTGTAGTTTGATTCTCCTCCAAACTGGCTTTAGGAACCATTTGCCCAAACAGCTTAGATAGTGCCTTTATACTATGTAATTTAGACACAGAAATTATTTCCTTGGAAAATTTGTTATTGGATAAGGAGTTGTTACTGTTAAAAAGCCTGGATGACAGGAAGATAAGCTGCAAGATATCAAGAGAGTAACATAATCAACAAGTCAGCCACAAACCCTTTACCATGGTGCATTGCCTGCAAGATATGCTTTTGCAATGGTGGCAAAAAGCTTGTGAGAGGACAGGAACCCCACAAGGAGAGCAACAGAACTAGAAGATTTCAACACAGGGATCTTCCCAGAGACCCATACTCCAACCAAGCACCAGGCATGGGGATAACCTAGAACCCCTGTGCAGATGTAGTCCATGACCGCGTAGTATCCAAGTGGATTCCATAGTAATGGGAAGAGGGACTGCCTCTGACATAATCTGATAGGCCTGTTCTTTGATCACCTCCCCCGGAGGGCAGAGCAGCCCTACCAGGCCACAGAAGATGACAATGCAGGCATTCCTGATGGGATCTGATAGACTGAGATCAGAGGGAAGGAGAGGAGGACCGCCCCTATCAGTGGACTTGGGAGGGGAAAGCGAGAAGAAGGGGGAGGTCGGGTAGGGCTGGGAGGGGAGGAGAGAGGAGCTTATGGGGGGATACAAAGTGAATAAACTGTAATTAAAAAAAAAAGCTTATGAGAGCGACCAACCAATACTTGATTTGACTTACGGTCCTCTCCAAGAGTTAGACCCTGTACCCAATACTGCTTGGGTGACCAAGAACTTGAGACTAGATAGCCCAAGGAGTTTTCTATTATATAACTCTCCTCAGAACTAAGGGAACCCTGTAAAAGAGGAGAAGGAAATCGTTTAAGAGCCGAGGGGAAGGAGGACAGGAAGAAAACTATACCCTCCAAATCAACACGAGCGAAGTTCCTATGAACTCACTAAGCTGCATGCACGGGGCCTGCAGAGGTCTGCTCCAGGTTCTCTCCATATATATTGTGGTTTCTAGTTCAATGCTTCTGTGTGATTCCTGAGTGCGCAAGTGAGGGCGTGTCTGACTCCTGTGCCTTCCCTTGGGCTCTTTTACTTCTGTTGGTTTGTCCTGTCCAATTCCAAAGTGATAATTTTTGTTTTATCCTATTTTATTTTATTTTATTTTTTATATTAAAAAGGAATTAATGAATTAAAACCTAGTCACTATGACAAAGGCTAACAACTGATCTGCCCTCTGTAACTCCTGGGAGAGGGACAATCAATTATCTCCAATGGATAATGGATTAATATCTATTATTCTAATCTATTTTTAACTGGTTTTCAGACCTCATTGGAGTGTCTCACATTTAAAAGAATTTGTTTCCTTCCTGAATAATTACTTTAATTCCCATTGCTAATGATAATAATGGACAAATGATAACTCAATAGGATATGATAAGTATTTATGGGAAGAATGTCTCAACCTTGTGTTATGAGATAATTCTCCTTTGTTCTCAAAGTTCTGTTCTTCTTTTTCCTAAACCTACCCCACCATACCCCTAGATTTTCGTTTCAAGAATTTTTGTATAGTGTACAACCTTGGAAGATGCAGCCAATGCCTTTCTTCAGACTTAGTGGTAGGTTTGTGCATAAAAAATACGACGATTTCTTTCATCTCAAAAAAATGAACGTTTACCATGTATTTACATTACATTTTTTTATTAATTACACTTTATTCATTTTGTATCCCCCCCCATAAGCCCCTTCCTCCTCCCCTCCCGATCCCACCCTCCCTCCCCTTTCTGCATGCATGCCACTCCCCAAGTCCACTGATAGGGGAGGTTCTCCTCTTCTTTCTGATCTTAGTCTATCAGTTCTCATCAAAAGTGGCTGCATTGTCCTCTACTGTGGCCTGGTAAGGCTGCTCCCCCCTCAGGGGGAAGTGATCAACAAGCAGGCCAATCAGATTATGTCAGAGGCAGTCCCTCTATCCATTACTATGTAACCCACTTGGACACTGAACTGACATGGGCTACACCTGTGCAGGGGTTCCAGGTCATCTCCTCGAATAGTCCTTGGTTGGAGTATGATTTTCTGGGAAGTTCCCTGTGTTCAAATTATCTTGTTCTGTTGCTCTGCTTGTGGAGTTCCCATCCCCTCCAGCTCTTACTATTTCCCACTTTTTACATAAAATTCCATTCATTCTGCCCATCAGTTGGCCATCAGGCTCAGCATCTGCTTTGACAGTCTATACTGCATAAGCTTTCAGAGGCCCTCTGTGGTAGGTTTCAAGGTTGTTTCCTGTTTTCTTCTGGCTTTCAGAGGCCCTCTGTAGCAGGTTCCGAGGTTGTTTCCTATTTTCTTTTTCTTCTGATGTCCATCCTCTTTGCCTTTCAGGATGGAGATTGAACATTTTAGTTAGGGTCCTCTCTTTTGCTTAGTTTGTTTAGATGTACAGATTTTAGTGAGTTTATTCTATGTTGTATGTTTATATGAGTGAGTATATACCATGCGTGTCTTTTTGCTTCTGGGACAACTCACTCAGGATGATCCTTTCCAGGTCCCACCAGTTATCTGCAAATTGCATGATTTCCTTATTTTCATTGCTGAGTAATACTCCATTGTATAGATGTACCACATTTTCTGCATCCATTCTTCAGTTGAGGGGCATCTGGGTTGTTTCCAGCTTCTGGCTATTACAAATAAAGCTGCTACAAACATGGTTGAGCAAATGTCCTTTTTGTGTACTTGTGCCTCTTTTGGGTATATGCCTAGGAGTGGTATGGCTGGATCTTGAGGAAGCGCTATTCCTAGTTGTCTGAGAAAGTGCCAGATTGATTTCCAGAGTGGTTGTACCAGTTTACATTCCCACCAGCAGTGGAGAAGTGTTCCCCTTTCTCCACAACCTCTCCAGCATGTGTTGTCCCTTGAGTTTTTCATCTTGGCCATTCTGATGGGTGTGTGTCACATCAATCATGCATGTATATTTGTATGTGCTGAGTGAGTGTGTGTGTGTGTGTGTAAGCACAAGGATATATAAATACAAGGTTCTTAGTCCATTTTTTTGTTTCTGTGTACATGGCTTCAAGGCTGACCATTCTGTATTGGACATTCTTTTAGCAACCAATAGTTGTCTGAAGTACTCTGTTTAGGATTGGAGACCCTCACAAATGTTCATCCTTTCACATTCGCGTTTCTAGCAATATTGCCATTGTTCCAGTCAGGCTTATGAAGCCATTTCTAGGATAATCTGTTTCACAGTAAACTTTCTGGTGTTCAGGATCTTATAGTCTTTCTACCTCCTCTTCCACATGTCTCTTGAGCAAAGGATGTAGAAGCTATGATGTAGAGATATATGTTGGGACTGGGTTTTCCCACAACCTGCTAACCTCTGTATTGTTTCCAGTTGTAGTTTTCTGTCATGGCCTCCATGTGGTAAAGAGAATATTCTTTCATGAGAAGTAGTAATTAAGCTTATCTAGTGGTATCAGAAAAATAATTGCCATTACTTTGCTAACTCAGGATAATTCCTTACACTGTTCTAAATCTCATCCTTATGAACACAGATAGTTTTTGAAAATTTAAAAAATATATATTTTTGGTACACAAGTGGAATGCCATTTTCTTTTCTCATTTCTGACCTGAAAGATTTGATTCATAACCTCCATAAATCTCCCTCTTTTCATTCAACCACTCAAGGTATAGACATTCCTATGAGTGACTAGAGACAATCACTCATTAAAATAGAAAGTGAAATATAATATATTTTACTAACACATCATTCATTACAGTTGGTTCTTCCCATTGTATTGTCAATAATTTTTTTCTTTCCCAAAGTTGTGATATGCCCACATGATTCCGTCATCTCTTTTACATCCACATATGTTTTAAATTTTAAATTAAAGTGCATTTTTACCATGTTAGGTAGTGTTGCTTTTACTCATTAAATACCACAGTCCACAGCCTTGTGGTTTTTAAATTATTCTTTTCCGAGTGCCAAATTAATGGGGATGATGCTACAGCACTAATCTAGAAAAAAAAATTTAGACTTCCTATTTCTGCTTTCACTAGGTCAATTCTTTAGTTTGTATGTCATGAATATATTCTTAATATTCAAGAATTCAAGGGTATATATATTAAATATTTTATTGTTTATAATTTATTTATAATTAGCAATAGATTACAATGATTTTGATGATATTTAGATTTACTAATTCACTTTGATTTCTTATTTCTGTGTTTTTTGTTCTTTTATTGTAAAATTTTGAAAGCATGGGAAATTTTTTCAGTATTCTTTTTTTAGGTATTTATTTATTTGTTTTTATAGATTTATTTTTTATAACTTATTTAATTTACATCCCAATTACAGACCCCTCCCTTAACTCCTCAGGGTCCCACCTTTCCTCCTTCTTCCCCTCTATCCCCCTCTCCTAGTTCACAGAAAGGGAGAGCCCTCCTTCCATTTCATCTGACCCCAGCCTAGAAGAAAAAGAAACCCTCCCCTACCAGTGGACTTGGGGAGGGGAGTGTGTGGAGAAAGGGGAGGAAGGGAAGGATTGGGAGGGGAAGAGGGAGGGAATTAGAGGGGGAATACAAAGTAAATAAAGTATAATTAAAATTTAAAAAAATCCAAATCATAGCCACAATAATGTACTACGTCACTGAGAACTGGAGAGACACTATCCAAGATGAGAAATAAGGACAAATGTGGGAAACCTGTCATGATTGGTGGGAATGTAAACTGGTTCAGTCAATATGGAAACAACATGAATATTCTTCAAAATATTAAAAATGAAACTGCTTTATAATGCAAAAAAAAGAAAGAGGAAAACCCCAAGTACATTAAGACAGCACAAAAGTGCTCTCAAGGGGAAGAAGTGTAACTTTGTTGCAGGTAGGTGGTCTAAACTGTCTCACTCATAGCCTTCAGTTTTTGGGGATTGGTCCTCAGAAGCTTCTTTCAAAACCTGTGGTAGAAAAGAGTCTGGGTGACCCTTAGAGAGGGAGCTTAATAGAAATCATGAACCTGAAGGCCACTGGGTTCTACTGAAGGAATGATTCTACCTTCAGATCTGCCATCACCAGAAAGAAACACCATTTGTTTGTACTACAGTAACCCGAGATACATGGCCCGATGCTATGTTATGAGAGAATCTATTGGTCAACACCAGGCAATTAGGAACAACTGAAAGAAAGAAAACGAGTCTTTCCCAGGGGTCATCACAGGAAATATTCAACTGTATGAATGTATACGTGTATCAATGAGAGCTCCTGGAAAGACCTTTGTCTGCAAAGACTGGCTATAAAAACATTAGTGATGTGGAAAAATTGGAATGTAATAGTTTTAGGGGTTCTTTACCATAGTCCAGGATACCTACAGAACCCTGAGTAACCATTTCTTGGACACCTCTGCTTGTGAGTTGATCTCCTGTAGATAATGAATAAAATAATTTTGGAATGTAGTAACCCAACACAGCGCTGGCTTCTGCCAATCTAAAAGACAAGAATGGCATCATATAATATCTTGGTTTTGTATGATAACTTTCTCCACCTTGCTGTTAACCTCCTCTCTGATGTTTCCAGCAATGTATTGGATTTATAGCTTTCTTTATTCTGTTACTATGAAAACTGCAGGAAGCTGCTTCCACACAGAATTTGGGATAACCTAAATTGTGTTCACAGACTCTCAAATTTATTCAACAATAAATTCTCTTTTGTTCTATTAAAAAAAAAAAAGGCTCATCAGGAATGCCTTCATCCTCTTCATCTATGGCCTGGCAAGGCCACCCTGCCACAGGGAAGTGATCAAAGGGCAGGCAGAAGAGTCCATGGCAGAGACAGCCCCTGTTTCCCTTACTAGAAGAACTACATGGAGATTGAGTGGCCTATTGGCTACATCTGAGCAGGGGTCTAGGTCTTCTCGATGGATGGTCTTTGGTTGGTACATCAGTCTCTTCAGGACCCTCAGGACCAGATGAACACCAATAGCATGGAATCTTTTTACCTTTACTTTTTTCTCTACATAATTTAGCTTGTACACAAACATAAAGATTGTTTTGTGTGGTTTTTCTTGTTACTCATATCAAATTCTGTAGGAACTTAGGAAATACAAACACTTTACTATTCTTGGAAAGACTTATTGATTAGATGGGGTTTTATGGAGGCTGTCAAGGCTATGTAAGATTTGAAACAATAAGTACAGAGATGATAAACATTTATGAACAGTGGCAACCTTAGAAAAATTGGAGCTTTAAAAATCAATAATGCCAGTTTCTGCATTTTATTATCAGTGTCTAGGTATGTTTTTTTTTCTAGAATCTTGAGTATAGATGAACCATCTGTCAAGAAAAAGGGGGATAATAATAAGCAAGCTATGATACAAGTGTTATGTTTTTATAAGAACAACCTTCATATGTACTCCTTAAAATATATTCTAGCTTTATTAAAATATGATTAACAAATTGATCGTGTATACATTTAAGATGTACAACTTGATGTTTTAATATATGCATGATTTGTACCCTGTAAAATTATCATCATAATCAAGGTTATTCATATTTCTATCCTTCCAAATCATTCTAATTATCATTTTATGTGTGATGAGAACATAATAAGAGAATGTTTACTCTTGTAAAAAATTTCAAGTATGTGATATGGAATTATTGATTATAGTCAACTGGAGCACAAGAACTTTCACCTCTTACTAATGAAACATAGACTCTTGGATTGATATCTCTCCATCTCCTTTACTTTACACTTCCTGGAGGAATCTATAAGCTGTACTACATAATCACACAGATTTGTTTTGATTTTTTTTTTGTATATGAACTGTTTCATTCAGCATCATGACATATGGACTGCTCTATTTTGATGCAAATTCAGACATTTCTTTTGTAAGGCTGAATATATTTGTTTGTCAAAAAATATATTTTGCGATGTTCTTGAGATGTTTCCATGTAGGATACTACCACCTCAATCAGAATTAATTTTATAGATATCTTTGCAATTCACCTTATTCACCGAATAATTTTATAGAGTGAACTTTAAATATTGTGTGGAAAATAGTGGTGAGAGTAGCATCTCAACGAAATAAAAATGCTTAATTTTTGCAATTGACTGTAATGTAACTAATGTGTGTTTTTTATTTAAAAGTTATTCCTTTTTATTTTATTTTTCTTTATTAATTACACTTTAGTCACTTTCTATTCCCCCGTGGTTCCTTCCCTCCTCCTGTCCCAATCCCTCCCTTCCTCCACCCTCTACAGGCATGCCACTCCCCAAGTCCACTGAAAGGGGAGGACTTTTTTTCCTTTCTTCTGATCCTATCAATTAGGTCTCATCAGGAGTGGCTGCCTTGTCCTCTCCTGTGGCTTGGTAATGCTGCTTCCCCCTCTGGGGGGGGGGGTAATTAAAGAGCAGGCCAATCACTTCATGTCAGAGACGGTCCCTGTTCCTATCACAATGGGACCTACTTGGATACTGAACTGCCATGGGCTACATCTATGCAGGGGCCTTAGGTTATCTCCATGCATAGCCCTTGGTTGGAATAGCAGTCTCAGGAAAGACCCCTGTGCTCAGATTTTTGGTTCTGTTGCTCTCCTTATGGAGTTCCTGTCCTCTCCAGGTCTTATTGTTTCCCACTTCTTTCCTAAGATTCCCTGCACTCTGCCCAAAGGTTGCCCATAAGTCTCAGTATCTACATTGATAGTCTGCAGGGCAGAGGTTTTCAGAGGTCCTCTGTCTCAGGTTCCTGACTTACTCCCTCTTTGATCCTTCTTCTGATGTCCATCCTCTTTGCCTTTCTGGATAGGAATTGAGCATTTTAGCAAGAGTCCTCTTTCTTGATTAGTTTCTTTAGGTGTACAGATTGTAGTAGGTTTATCCTATGTTATATGTCCATATGAGTGAGTATATACCGTGTGCATCCCTCTGCTCCTGGGATAGATCACACAGGATGATCTTTTCCACATCCCACCATTTACCTGCAAATTTCATGATTTCCTTAATTTTTATTGCTGAGTAATATTCCATTGTGTAAATATACCACAATTTCTGTAACCATTCCTCCACTGAGGAGCATCTGGGCTGTTTCCAGCTTCTGGCTATTACAAATAAAGCTGCTACAAACATGGTTGAGCAAATGTCCTTATTGTGTACTTGAGAATCTTTTAGATATATGCCTTGGAGTGGTATAGCTGGATCTTGAGGAAGCGCAATTCCTAGTTGTCTGAGAAAGCACCAAATTGATTTCCAGAGTGGTTGTACAAGTTTACATTCCCACCAGCAGTGGAGGAGAGTTCCCCTTTCTCCACAACCTCTCCAGCATGTGTTGTCTCTTGAGTTTTTGACCTTAGCCATTCTGATGGGTGTAAGGTGAAATTTTAGGGTTGTTTCGATTTGCATTTTCCTGATGGATAATGAGGTTGAACATTTCTTTAAGTGATTCTCTGCCATTCTATATTCCTCTGCAGAGAATTATCTGTTTAGCTCTGTACCCCATTTTTTAATTGGATTACTTGATTTTTTGCTGTTTAACTTCTTTAGTTCTTTATCTATACTGGATATTAGCCCTCTGTCAGATAAACGGTTGGTGAAGAACTTTTCCCAATCTGTAGACTGTCATTTTGTTCTGAGGACAGTATCCTTTGCTTTACAGAAGCTTTTCAATTTCATGAGGTCCCATTTATTGATTGTTGCCCTTAGAGCCTGTGCTGTTGTTGTTCTGTTCAGGAAGTTGTCTCCTGTGCCAATGAGTTCTAGGCTGTTCCCCACTTTTTCTTCTAAGCGGTTTAGTGTGTTTTGTTTTATGTTGAGGTCTTTGATCCAATTGAACTTTAGTTTTGTGCAGGGTGATAAATATGGATCTATTTGCATTTTTCTACATGTAGACTTCTAGTGAGACCAGCACCATTTGTTGAAGATGCTGTCTTTTTTTCCATTGAATGGATTTGGCATCTTTGTAAAAAATCAGGTATCCATAAGTGTGTGGATTTATGTCAGGGTCTTCTATTCGATTCCATTGATCCACCAGTCTGTTTCTATGCCAGTATCATGCAGTTTTTAGTATTGTTGCTCTATAGTACATCTTGAGATCAGGGATGGAGATACCTCCTGAAGATATTTTACTGTAGAGAATTGTTTTAGCAATTCTGGGTTTCTTGTTGTTCCATATGAAGGTGAGAATTTTTCTTTCAAGGTCTGTAAAGAATTGTGTTGGTAATTTGATGGGAATTGCATTGAATCTATAGATTGCTTTTGGTAAGATGGCCATTTTTACTATGTTAATCCTGCCAAGCCATGAGCATGGGAGATCTTTCCATCTTCTGATATCTTCTAATTCTTCCTTCAGAGACTGAAAATTTTTTTCATACAAGTCTTTGACTTGCTTGGTTAAGTTCACACCAAGGTACTTTATGTCCTTTGTGGCTATTGTGAAGGGTGTTGTTTCCCTAATTCCTTTCTCGGCCCTTTTGTCCTTTGTATACAGGAAGGCTACTGATTTTTTAGAGTTAATTTTGTATCCAGCCACTTTGCTGAAGGTGTTAATCAGCTGTAGTAGTTCCCTCGTAGAGTTTTTGGGGTCACTCAGGTATACTATCATATAATCTGCAAATAGTGATACTTTGACTTCTTCCTTTCCAATTTGTATCCACTTGATCTCCTTCAATTGTCTTATTGCTCTAGCTAGGACTTCAAGAACAATGTTGAAGAGATATGGAGACTGGATAGCCTTGTCTTGTCCTTGATTTCAGTGGGAATGATTTAAAGTTTTTCTCCGTTCAGTTTGATGTTGGCTATAAGCTTGCTGTATATCGCCTTTACTATGTTCAGGTGTGTGCCTTGTATCCCTGATCTCTTCAATACTTTAAACATGAATGGATGTTGGATTTTGTCAAATTCCTTTTCAGTATCTAAGGAGATGATCATGTGTTTTTTCTCCTTCAGTTTGTTTATGTGGTGGATCACATTGATAGATTTTTGTATATTGAACCACCCCTGCATGCCTGGGATGAAGCCTACTTGGCCAAAGTGGATGATGTCTTTGATGGGTTCTTGGATTTGGTTTGCAAATATTTTGTTGAGTATTTTTGCATCAATATTCATGAGGGAGATTGGCCTGAAATTCTCTTTCTTTGTTGCGTCTTTGTGAGGTTTAGGTACCAAGGTGACTGTGGCTTCATAGAATGAGTTTGGTAGTGTTCCATATGTTTCTATCTTATGGAATAGTTTGAAGAGTATTGGTGTTTGTGGTAGTATTCAGCACTGAAACCATCTAGCCCTGGGCTTTTTTTGCATGGTAGACTTTTGATGACAGCTTCTATTTTCATAGGGGATATAGGACTATTTAATTGGTTTTCCTGGTCTTGATTCAGCTTTGGCATGTAGAATCGGTCAAGAAAATTGTCCATTTCATTTAAATTTTCAAATTTCGTGGCATATAGACTTTGGAAGTAAGACCTAATTATTGTTTGGATTTCTTCAGTGTCCGTGGGTATGTCCCCCTTTTCATTTTTGATTTTGTTGATTTGGATAGTTTCTCTCTGCCTTTTAGTTAGTTTGGCTAAGGGTTTGTCTATGTTGTTGATTTTCTCAAAGAACCAGCTCTTGATTCTTTGAATAGTTTTATTTGTTTCTAATTGATTGATTTCAGCCCTGAGTTTGATTATTTACAGCTGTCTATTCTTCTTTGGTGTGTCTGTTTCTTTTTTTTTTTTTTTCCCTAGGGCTCTTAAGTGAGCTATTAAGTTGCTTGCATGAGATGTTTCGAATTTCTTTTTGAAGGCACTTAGTGCTATGAACTTTCCTCTTAGCACTGCTTTCATTGTGTCCCATAAGTTTGGGTATATTGTGTCTTCATTTTCATTGAATTCTAGGAAGTCTTTAATTTCTTTCATTATTTCTTCACTGACCCAGCTGTCATTTTGAAGCAAGTTGTTCAGTTTCCAAGTGTGTGTAGGCCTTTTGCTATTTTTGTCATTGAGGTCCAGTTTTAGTCCATGTTGATCAGATAGGATATAAGGTATTATTTCGATCTTGTTTCTGTTTAGGCTTTCTTTGTGATCAATTATATGGTCTATTTTGAACAAGGTTCCATGAGGCTCTGAGAAGAAGGTAAATTCTTTTGTGTTTGGGTTTAAGGTTCTGTAAATGTCTTTGAGGTCCGTTTGATTCATGACATCTCTCAGTTATTTTTTCTTTGTTTAATTTCTGTTTTGTTGACCTGTCCTTTGTTGAGAGTGGGGTGTTGAAGTTTCCCACTATTAATGTGTGGGGGTCTATGTGTGGCTTAAATTTTATTAAAGTTTCTTTTACAAATGTGGGTGCCCTTGCATTTGGGGCATAGATGTTTGGGATTGTGATATCTTCCTGGTGGATTTTTCCCTTGATGAGTATGAAGTGTCCTTCTCTATCTTTTTTGATTGATTTTGGTTGGAAATCTACTTTACTAGATATTAGGATGGCTACTCCTGCTTGCTTCTTGGGTCCATTTGCTTGGAAAACCGTCTTCCAGCCCTTTATACTCAGGTAATATCTATCTTGTATGCAACAGATTGTTGGGTCTTGTTTAAGCATCCATTCTGTTAGTCTGTGTCTTTTTATTGGAGAATTGAGTCCATTGATGTTGAGGGAAATTAATGACCAGTGGCTGTTAGATCCTTTGATATTGATGTTGGCCATGGTAGTGTTTGTGTGTTTGGCTACTTTTGTTTTGCCATAGTGAGGTTATTTATTTACTATGATTTCTTGAAAGTAGTTAGTTTTCTTGGGTTGTATTTTTCCTTCTAGTATCTTCTGTAATGCTGGATTTGTGTGTAGATATTGTTGAAATTTGTTTTTGTCGTTGAATATCTTGTTTTCTCCGTCTATGAGGACTGAGAGTTTTGCTGGGTACAGTAGCCTAGGCTGATATCTGTGTTCTCTTAGGATCTGCATGATATCCATCCAGGCCCTTCTGGCTTTCATAGTTTCTGTTGAGAAGTCAGGTGTGATTCTGATGGGTTTGCCATTATATGTTACTTAGCCTTTTTTCCCTTGCTTTTAGTATTTTTTCTTTGTTCTGTATACTTACTGCTTTGATTATTATGTGACAGTAGGATTTTCTTTTCTGGTCTAATTCATTAGATGTTCTGTAGGCCTCTTGTATTCTTATAGGCTTCCCCTTTAAGTTGGGTAAATTTTCTTCAATGATTTTGTCGAAAATATTTTCTGGGCCTTTGAGGAGAGAATCTTCTTTTTCCTCCATTCCTATTATTCTCAGGTTTTGTCTTTTTATGTTGTCTTGGATTTCTTGGATGGTTTCTGTCAGGAATTTTTTAGT
This sequence comes from Psammomys obesus, assembly GCF_907164565.1. Taxonomy (NCBI): domain Eukaryota; kingdom Metazoa; phylum Chordata; class Mammalia; order Rodentia; family Muridae; genus Psammomys; species Psammomys obesus. The sequence continues at coordinate 18,753,622 of NW_026596134.1, read as the reverse complement.
TATTATTTTCTTTGACGGATACATCAATTTCTTCCATTGTATCTTCCACACCTGAGATTCTTTCTTTCATCTCTTGTAGTCTTTTGGTTATGCTTACCTCTGTAGTTCCTGTTTTCTTTCCTAGGTTCCCCCTGTCCTTGATTTCCTCCGTTTGCGTTTTCTTTAATTCTTCCAATTTGATCTTCAGATCTTGAACAGTTTTCTTGATTTCCTTCACCTGTCTGACTGTATTTTCCTTAAATTCCTTCAGCTGTTTCTTTGAACGTTCCTCTGTTGTTTTTTCTTTTTTTTATTTCAGTGACACAGACTGTTTGGCTGCATCTTTCTGTATTTCTTTACAGATGACCATAATCTGTTTTATTATATCTTCCCCTAATTCTTTACACATTTTATTTACTTCCTCCATTAACCTCTTCATTAGCATAGATATAAGGTCATTTTTTTTTAATTTCACTTATGTTAGGGTGTCCAGGGCTACTTGCCCCTGGATAACTGGGTTCTGGGGATGCCATGTTGTTTTGTCTTTTGTTGGTTGAACCTGAGTCTTTTCCAGGGGATGTATGGGTGACCTAAGGTAGGTCCAATCATTTCCTGCTCCTTGGAGTTATCTCTCGACTGGAAATTCCAGTCTTTGATGTTGTAGGGCCCACAGTTCAGTCTGGGGCAGTGACCAGAGCACACTGGAATGTGGCTCTGGGCTGGCGACCAAGCGCCTGGTGGAACCGGGATCTCTTCCGAGGTTTAGCCAGATGAGTTAAAGCTGATTGAATCCCCTATCGTGGGGTATCCTCTCACCTGGGAAACACAATCACTTGTGTTTTATGGCCGTGAGTCCTGACTGCTGGTCACTGTGCCAATCCTGCTGTGCTGCTGGTCAGAATGAGTCCTCCTGGTGCTGTTATCTTGCCCCGCCCCCTATTTACATGTTTTTAAAGTTGTTTTCTTTATTATTATTATTTATCACTATTTATTCACTTTGTATCTTGGCTGTAGCCCCGTTCCTCATCACCTTCCTCCTTCTTTCCCTGTTATATCCCTCCCCTGATAAGGGAGGTCCTCCTCCCTTACTATCTAACCCTGGCTTATCAGGTCTCATCAGGACTGTCTGGATCCTTTTTCTGTGGCCTAGTTGGGCCACCTCACTTGGGGGAGGTAATCAAACAAAAGGACACTGACTCCATGTCAGAGATAACTCTTGTTCCAATTACTAGGGAATCCACATGGAGATTGAGCTGCAATGAAATTTGAAAATGTAAATAAAATGGACAATTTTCTTGATAGATTCCATTAACCAAAGCTGAATCAAGATCAGCTAAATAAATTAAATAGTCCTATATCACCTAAATAGAAGCTGTCATCAAAAATTTCCCATCGAAAAACAGCCCATGGCCAGACGGTCTCAGTGCAGAATTCTACCAGACCTTTAAGGAAGAGCTAATACCAACACTGTTTACACTATTCCACAAAATAGAAACAGAAGGAACATTACCAACCTCATTCTATGAGGCCATAGTCAGCTTGATACCTAAACCACACAAAGACCCAACAAAGAAAGAGAACTTCAGACCCATCTCACTTACGAACATTGACGAAAAAAAAAATACTCACAAACTGAATCCAAGAACACATTAAAGATATTATCCACTGTGACCAAGTAGGCTTCATCCCAGGCATGTAGGAGTGGCTCAACATATGGAAATTAATTAAATCCATCATAGAAAGAAAACAAAACAAAACAAAATATCACATGAACTTCTCCTTAGATGCTGAAAAAGCATTTGACAAAATCCAACACCCGTTCATGCTTAAAGTTTTGGAGAGATCAGGAATATAAGGCACATACCTACACATAAGCAAATGTTCATTTTTAATATTCCTTTTATTTTGTCTTGGTACATCTTGTTATAACCAGAAAGTTATAATATTTTTTCTTTATTTATTGAAATGATCACATAGTTTTTTATCTTCTGTTAACATGCTGCATACACTGATATGTTTGATTATCATATAACGTCCATATGTCCTGCTTAGTCTCACTTAAACTTGGAGTGTCATTACTTGTACTGTTCAATGAATTTGGGTATTTTTGCATTTGTGTTCATCATATATGCTGTCCTATGTTTTTCTTTAGTGATGTTCTGTGTCTAGCATCACAGTAACAATGATTTATAAAATAACTTTGAAAAAGTTCCATTATGTGCTAGATTTGAAAGTGTTTGAGAAGAATGTTGTTATTAAAATTCTTGGTATGATTAGTAAATAAAGTCATTTAATCTTGAGGTTACTGCTATTGTCAGACAGGTTTTTTTTTCCAATCTCATTATTTTATGTTATGTATTTCATTTCTTCTTGATTAAGGTTCAGTAAATTGTGTACTTATTGGAATTTTCTATTTCTCTATCTATAATTAAAATTATTGATACACAATTTTTATAATATTCCAATATTATTATTTAGTTCCCAAACATCTATTTTAATATCCCCTCTTTTATTCCTAAGTTATTTGTTTACACACTTTTTTCTTCTCTCCATAATAACTTGTCAGTTATTCATGTGTTTTGAAAAGCAACTCATTGTTTATATTCTGCTGCTTTCTGTTCTATATTTGACTCATTTCTGCTCTAACATTTTTTTTCTATCACTAACTTAAGATTTAATTCAGTACAATTTTCTTGATTTTTGAGGTACAAAGTTGTATTCTTTGAAATATTTATTTTTATTGCTGTGAGCTTGGCTCTTAGCATTACTTTTGCTGTCTTTAATAAGTTTTGGTATGTCTCTTTTTTTCTGATGAAGGCCAAGAACAACGCTATACTCTGGATACAAACATGAGTTTTTAGAAGGTAATTTGACAACATGACCATTTAGAAAAAAAACTGTACAAAGTTCCCTCGTAGGGTTTATGATCTTCTAGCGATAGACTTTTCCTGGGTAACAGAAGCGGGCCTCAGTTCTTATGTGAGGAGCAGACCTCAAAACCAGTGTTTTGTTACTGCCGTAAGAGTCAAATCACTTTTACAGTGAAGAGCACATCTTGCCTATCAAGTTGTTATAGTTTGCAGGATTTGCAGTTGGGTAAAATGGATTCTTCCCTTCTCCTGTCAGCTGTGCCTATGAAAGCTATTCAGGAAGGAAAGACTTTGAGTTCAATTCCAGCTCGCTTTGTTTATGTCCTGAGACCATAGTGTAGGATATCTTTTTTTTTCTTTCATCTTTAGAATCTTTCCATAAAGTTCTGCATGTAGCTAAGAGTAATGACAACAGCCTGCAATATTTTAGGGGTTTTCATGATCAACACGTCATAGGGGATATGGTCCACATATGACACAGGTGTTTCCACCTCTAACATAAGATTATCTACCCATTGAAGGTACCTCCATTCAAACTCTTTTTTTAGATTATATTCCTTAATAAGCTTATAGAATAGTATGTTTCCATGTCTTGTTCATAATCCTTAGTTTTGATTAAGATTCTCCATCTTTACTCTCCTCTCCCCTACCCTCCTACCACCTCCCTGACAATTTGTTTTTGTATCCAAGTCTTTTCTCATCCAGTTTCATATCTAATACATTCTATTCTTCCCCATCCCTTAAACCCCAAATCATTAATGGTCCTTAAAAATTCATAGGATCTGCATATAGGAAAGACTATGTGGCATTTGTCTTTCTGGAATTGGGTTACCACAATCAGTATAAAGTTTTCCAGTCCTAATACATTTCTATGAATATCTTTTAAGTTCATTTCTATGGCTTAATAAAACTCCATTTTATATACCACACTTTCAATATTTATTCACCTTATGGTAGAACATCTATCAAGTTCTATTTCCTCACTCATGTGAATAGAGCCAAAATAAACATAGATATGCTGATGTCTCTGATTACACTTATATTTGGTATTTGTTAATTAATTACTAAAGCTTAATCTGTCACTAAAACTTCTTTGACTAGATGGCATGGATGGCATACCTCAGACATCCTATTTTGGCTCATACATTGTGAGCACTACAGATATTTATTGCTGAAGTGTTCATATCTCCATATGTAGATGTTCGTGATCAAACTAAATTTTTCCTATTTGAACAGCAACGGTTTTTACATAAAAATCATCTCCATTTTCACCATGTGCTTTTACATGACCAAGTATCTTGTATTATTCAAATTAAAATGTGTGAATGGACTTATGCCCATTCAGTTGGCACTGATTCATTTTCTTCTTTAATAATCCTATGTAATTATACTAATTTTGAATACCCATAATGATAACTTGAAAGATTAATAACTTTGAAAGAAAAATAACTCTTGAAAAATATAGCTCAACCTCTAGACAGATTCATCTAGTTCAGTGATTAAAGGTAGTTCCTGTTCTTGCATAGGAACTTATTTGGGTTCCTACCACGTATGTTGAACAATTCATAAGTACCTGCAACTATAGCTTCACAGGGTCTGATGAGATATTTTGATTTCTTCAGGTATCCATATACATGTGTCTAACATTCACACACACACCACACAGACACACACACACACACACACACACAATGTGGTTACAACTTTAGTTTAAAAGGTCTGGGAAGCTGAGGCCCAGAAAGGATAAGCTACTTCTCAAGGTCAGCTATGTCAAAATAGTAGCGCAGAGATTTCCTGTGTGTCCCTTCACTCACTCATGGAAACCTGCTTTGTCCCTCAGAGGCAAAGCTGCCTTTCCAACCAAGATGAAATATGAAATATAATGAGAGGATTAAGCACTTGGAAACACATAATGCTCTAAACACACTATGACAACAATGTTGTCCTCAGGAAATTAGAAAGCAATTTAGAAAAATGAAATGGGTCAAAAGAGCTGTCACTGGAAACAAAGGCTGTGGATCAGCCAGTAAATCAGTAACTGCTTCTTGTGTGGGAGAGTTTCAACCCCTTGGGGTGGGAGGGAAACCACCAAATAAATTTAAAAAGATTACTATTGAGTGTTTCTTGTGAAATTCTGAAGACATTTATATCACACTCTCTGTACCTTTAATTTCCTGTGCAAAAACAGAATGGCTTTCAGTGTTCTTATGCCTTAAGAGGGTTATTTTCAATCATATATATATATATATATATATATATATATATGATTGAAAATATATATATATATTATTGAAAAAAAAAATATATATATATATATTCCACGAAGCTGTTTTTAGCAAGGGGGATTGATAATTTTCTTTGCAGAATTCAGTCTCAGATATTTTTTGAATAAACCCTAAATTCTCTTGTTCTGTCTCATTTTATTGATGGCTGAATGGCATCTCTTTCCTGCCTCTTAGGAATCCAGGACAGAGAATTAACCAAGGAAATACAGTAGCTGCATTCTAACCTATGCTTCATATGCAATTTTAATGACACTTCTTCATACATTACTCAGCCCTTGGTATGCTCAGAGGTCAAATCAGCATTTAAACAGACATTCTAAATGGAAATGAGTGTCCAGTCATTTATTCATGATCAGTGTGATAGAATAGCAATTCTCCAAATCGTCTTGATGTAGCAGGAGCCTGGAAAATCAACAGCAGCCATTGATTTCTTTGCCCACTTGATTTTAGCAATTGCACTTCAATTGCATGAAAACTCAGGAAAGAGACACCTTTCATGCTATTTTAGTTGGCCTTGTCTGTACTGATCAATGTGAATTGTGCATTGGTCTATGAATATTACTTTGACTTTAGCTGACTATATCCACAATTAACTTGTGGGTTCCTAAAAAGGTTATTTTGAATTTTCACCAAGCCTAGTTAAGTGCTATGAACCTTGAATTTAAAGGCAGCAGTTCTTGAATTCCAAACAGGCTATCGCAGAATGGCAGCTGACTAGGTGTTCTGGTTTCTGGAGTTATTTTGTGTAATAGCTTAATAAATGAACATTTCACTATTAACCACCACTATGTTGTCTCTGATCTCATAATACGAGAGATAATTATCATTATCATCTCATGATAATGACTCGGATTGCCACAAAGCATCTCTTACCAGCAGGAGGTAGTAGGCAGACATGTGGACTTCCTATGACAATGTCAAAATGTTGTTTCCTTTAAACCTATAATTATATTGCTACATGAAGAGAGCTGATCATAGCTGCATTAATGAAGCAAGTCAGATCACTACAAAGAGTTTATTTTGGTATTTAATTGCGACCAATGTAATGTCAAATCTTCTTAAAAAGTAAAATTGGTGAGGAGGTTGCCAGAGTGTTCTGAGGTAGGAAAGATTTGATCAGCAAAGGCTGGCTTTAAAGTAGAAGGAAACCCAAGTCAAGGAATGAGGTTGGTATAGCAGCTGGACATGGCAGGATAACATATATTTCCTGGAATTTGCAGAAAAACAAAAACAAAAACACAGGCTTTGCCAGCACCTGCATTTTTTAATTAAATTTTTATTTTTTAATATTAGTTAGTTTATTAACTTTGCATCCCAGCTGTAGCCCACTCGCTCATTCCCTCCCAATCCCACCCTCACACCCTCATCTCCTCCCTGCCTCTTTCCAAGTCTATTGATAGGGAGGTCCACCTCCCCTTCTATCTGACCTAGATTATCAGGTCTCATCAGGACTGGCTGCAATTTCCTCCTCTGTGGCCTAGCAAGGCTGCTTCTCCTTTGCGGGGGGTGGGGGGAGTCAAAGAGCCAGCCATTGACTTTATGTCAAAGACAGTCCCTGTTCCCCTTACTAGGGTACCCACTTGGATGCTGAGCTACCATGGGCTACAACCAAGCAGGGGTTCTAGGTTGAATCCATACAAGGCCCTTGGTTGGATAAACAGTCTCATAAAGGACCCCTGTGCCCAGATATATTTGGTCCTTGTGGAACTCCTGTCCTCTCCAGGTCATACTATCTCCCCTTCTTTCATATGATTACCTGTACTCTGCCCAAGGTTTGGTTATGAGTCTCAGCATCTACTTTGATACAGTGCTAGACAGAATCTTTCAGAGGCCCTCTGAGGTAGGCTCCTGTCCTGTTACTTGTTTCCTCTTACTTTCAATATCCATCCTGTTTGTCTTTCTAAGTGAAGATTGATCATCTTACCCAGGGACCTCTTTCTTGTTTATCTTCTTTAGGTATACAGATGTTAGTATGGCAATCCTATCTTATAGGTCTAGTACCCACTTATAAGTGAGTATATACCGTGTGTGTCTTTCTGCTTCTGGGACGGCTCACTCAAGATGATATTTTGTAGATACCACCATTTGCCTGCAAATTTCATGATTTCCTTGTTTTTAATTGCTGAGTAGTATTCCATTGTGTAAAGGTACCACAATTAATGTATCCATTCCTCTGTTGATGGACATCTGCGTTGTTTCCAGGTTCTGGCTATTATGAATAAAGCTGCTACAAGCATGGTTGAGAAAATGTCTTTGTTGTGTACTTGAGCATCTTTTGGATATATGCCTAGGAGTGGTATAGCTGGATCTTGTGGAAGCGCTATTCCTAATTGTCTGAGAAAGCACCAGATTGATTTCCAAAGTGGTTGTACAAGCTTACATTCCCACCCACAATGGAGGAGGGTTCCCCTTTCTCCACACCTCTCCAGCATGAGTTGTCACTTGAGTTTTTGATCTTAGCCATTCTGATGAGTGTAAGGTGAAATCTCAGGGTCGTTTTGATTTGCATCTCCCTGATGGCTAAAGACGTTGAGCATCTCTTTATGTGTGTCTCTGCCATTTTATATTCCTCTACAGAGGATTCTCTGTTTAACTCTGTGCCCCATTTTTAAATTGTATTGCTTGATTTATTGCTTTTTAACTTCTTTATTTCTTTATGTATTCTGGATGTCAACCCTCTGTCAGATATAGGGTTGGTGAAGAAATTTTCCCAGTCTGTAGGCTATCATTTTGTTCTTATGATAGTGTCCTTTGCTTTACAGAAGCTTTTCAGTTTCATGAGGTCCCATGTATTGATTGTTGCTCTTAGTTGATTGTTGATTTTGGTGTTCTGTTCAGGAAGTTTTCTCTTGTGCCAATGAGTTCTAGGCTCTTCCCCACTTTTTCTTCTAACCGATTTAGTGTGTCTGGTTTTATGTTGAGGTCTTTGATCCACTTGACTGTATTTTTGTGGCACCTGTATTTTTGCTCATGAGATTTGTAAACACATATATGCTAAACTATGATATGGGGGATTATATGGTATGATATGATTGCTTATATTTTCATTATGACCATAAGTCTATTTTTCTTTTGGAATGTTATTTATCAAAAGCAAGGCTTGGCATATTCAAGGCAAATGTTCTAGCACTGAGATATACTTCTATTCCTATATAGTATCATAAAAGTATTTTTAGTAATGTTTATTTTCGTTTCTTTTTTAGAGAAGTGGCTGATTTCCAAAGCCTGCCATGGTGAACCTGCCACAGAAATATCCTACACATATTCTCTGTGCTTCCAAGAGAGAGTTGTCCTTAGTCATGGAATGGAATAATTGGAGTGTATTAAATGCTCAGTCTTCATTCAAACAGATTTTGACAAATTGCTATGTAAAGTAATGAGTTCAATATATACTTCTTTCAGTTTCTTCATATCTGTTCATAATCTAGATGGCATATACTTTTCTAAGTCAATATTTTAGGGTTTGTATCATGAATCATTACACGATATGTTGATGATATAATTTTAACTTCTGGCATGCAGTAATTTTCTAAATATTTCACTTACAACTCATAAGTAACCTCATTGGTGTGTCAGATCCTAAAATGGCACAGATATATGACTTTTGTTAGTCTCATCTCTGTGTATACTCTGCCCATTTGTGGTGCAGTTATTCTGACTTGTGTTTCTGTGCATATAAATTATTTGTCATTTATCCATCACTTTTCACCTCTTTTATTTGGAGCTCAAAGGCTTATTTTGGAATCATACCTTCTTTTCCAATAACAGCCATGTAAGACCAATGCATAAAAATATCAACCAATCAACCAACCAATTAATCAATCACCTAACCAACCATACAATCAACCAATCAGCCAACTGGACAGTAAACCAGCAAACCAGTCAACCAACCAACCAACCATCCAACCAGCCAACTAATCAACCAACCAACCAACCAACAAACCCTCTAGCCAACTAACCAGCCAACCAGTCAGCCAGCTAGCCAACCAATCATGATTTCAATCAACAAACCAACAAATCATCCAATCAATAGAACAACCAACCAGACAGCCAGATAGACTGCCAGACAACCAATCAATATTCCAATCAACAAACACACCAACCATCTAATCAAACAACCAACCCACCCATCCACCCACCAACCAACCAAACACCCATCTACCCAGCTAGTCTTCTAATCAATAAAACAACCAACCAACCACCAACCAATCAATCATCCATCCATCCATCCATCCATCCATCCATCCATCCATCCATCCATCCAACCAACCATCTAATCAACAAACCAAACAACCAAAGAAACAGCCAGTCAACAAAACAACCAACCTACCATCTAACTAAACAACCACCCACCCACCCACCCACCCACCAAACAAACAAAAAACATTTAAAAGGAACAGCAAAGCTATCAACACTAACAGAAAGATCCTTTTCATTTTGGGGTCTGCTCAATGTTAGATTGTACTCACAATGCATCATTATGTTAAGACACTTTCCAAAAAAGTCCAGAATGCACATACATGGCTCAGTAGCTAGTTTAAAAGGAAAATTGTAAGTTCAATTCCTATCACCTTCTCCCATCAGCTTAGTTTAATTTCTTTACAACAGTAATGGTTAAAATGTTCCTAAACCTTCAAAAAATCTATGTGCATGTCCATACTTTGGACATGTGTACGCATGTACACATCAATCTTCTCACCACTCATTCATTTCTCAAGGTTGGATGGGAATGTCCATCAGCAAATGAGACCTCTGGAAAAATCTAAGAGGCTGGATATGGGAATGTCTGAGGGAAAGGAAAGGAAAGGAAACATTGAGTTTGGAGAACTCAAGCCAGAACAATCACGTCTAAGGTGATACAGAACAGTAAGAAGACTATGGTAGAGTGCAGAAAATAAATTCATAATAGATGATGCCAATATGTAAAATGGTCCCAATTTTTATAATCTGTGTTGCAAAGCATTGTGTTTTATTTATAATCTAATTGTTTATTTTAAAATAAAATGACACATACATTGATTTGTGTTTCATGAAAATATTTATTGCATTTATAGGTTTATATGCGTATGTTGTTCTCTGTATTTGATTTTCCTCACTTTTTGTGTGACATTCTGATATTGAGAGGAGATTCATCCTCTTACAACAAATACATGTATAAAAACCAGTCTTTTTCTTTTTAAGGAATATATCTCTGCTCGGTATTAGATAATACAGTTAACATATTTTCACTTCATGTTTCCTCTCCTCTACTATTCAATTTCAGTCTTTTAAATTATTACCTTTGCACGGTTACCTGCTCTTACATTGGTTTTATTTGACTTGTCAGTTTAAAGTAATAGACTTTGGTTCTCAGCTATCAGCCATTCAATGCTGTTGCTATGGTTTCTGCAGTCACGTTAAGTCTTGGGGCTTTGTCCTCCAGTAATTTTCTCAGAAGGATTGATGAAAAAAACTTTTACTTAGATCTCACACATTCAATACTGTTGTTCTGTAATGCTTGCAGTATAAGAATGATCTGATGTTTATAATTTCCTTGGATTATTTTTCTTTACATAAAAGTTAGATGTTAGATATTTGAGATTATCCTCGTTTTAATTCTCTTATCTCCTAATATCCATCTTCCTTCAATTTACTTAATATATATACTGACATCCATGTATATGATTTTCATATGAAGGGTAACATTTTATACTTGTTTTTTTTTATCTAATTTATGTCACTTAACACAGTAATCTCCAGACTCACATATTTTCCTGAACATAACATAACTTATTTGTTTTTATTGATGAATAAAGTCATTTGTATGAGAGTTAGAGGGATGGCTAAGTGGTTATGAGCACTGACTGCCCTTCCAGAGGACACTGGTTCAGTCCCTAGCATCCACATTGCAGCTCTCAACTGTTTGCTACTCCAGTTCCAGGTGATCTGACACCCTCACACAGGCATACATACAGGCAAAACACTTATGCACATAAAATAAAAATAATAAATCATTTAAAACAAAAACATCTTTTGTATATGTATATATAACAAAAATTCTTTATCTATTTCTATGCTATGTAGTTGGCCCTTACTAAGGCTATTTTGAATATTGCCATAACAAATATAAATTGCACATATGATGTAAGACACTGCTTTCATTATTTAATTTTACCTTCCAGATTGGTAGGCAATCCATATCTAAAATGAGGATATTTATCAGTAGATTATATGGAATAAGTCTACAGACATAATTAAATGATAATCCCACGATACTAACTTGGACATTCGTGTATCCACAATCTCATGTTCAATTACGTTTAATTGTTTCATATATTATCAAGCCCTTTAAATGACTTTTAAAATTCACAACAGGCTCTTTACATCCTTCAATAACAGTTCATCCTTATTTATAGTTCAGTTAGGTCTTTTAGTAGAAAAACCCTTTATGTATAGTTGGTTATAACTATAATTGGCTATAGAATTGGTTTTATTAGTCACAAGGAAAATTATGTCCTTTACACTGGCTTTTTTATGTATAAAAAATTACTCTCCCTTATCCATTCTTCTCAACAATGATTTTTATTCACTGGGTACTTTCCATTTCCTTTAGTCATACAAACCACTTTATATGAAATAACATGCTGAGTCATTGTCGTAATACAAATGTAACAGGAAATATGGTTCCTGCTTATATGTAGGAAAATCAAGAAGATGAAATATTTTTCATCACTCAGTTTCACTGATAGCATTTGATTGATAGAGTCTCCTGCTAGATTTTCACAGGAAACTATGGTTCCATATGTAGGCTTAGAGTTTTCCTCAATCCTAATTTATTTAGGGTTCCTAAACACTTTTACCCCTTCCTCTCACTGACTAGAGTTAGGAAAGAAAGAAGCTCAGTAAGTAAAGAGGGTTGCAGACCTTTTAAAAAGTAGTTCTTTTGGATGAGTCTGCTCTTCATTGTCCAGATACCAGTACTCCAGTCCAAAGGCCAACACCAAGCATCAACACAAATCAGCAAAATTCCTGAAGGTAGGGACAAGTCAGAAAAATCAAGACTCAGTTGTATTGCCCCCAGAAGATCCTGGAAGTTTTCTCTCTACAAAGCCAAGTGTCAAAGCACAAAGATTAGTGCAGTGATGTTGATCCAAAAAGGCATCTCTCACTGTCCATGGGCTCCTTTTTTTTTTTTTTTTTTTTTTTTTTTTTTTTTTTTTTTGGATGCTCAATTTCTTTTAACTACACTTTATTCACTTTGTATCTCCCCTGCTGTTCCCTCTCTCCTCCTGTCTCAACCCCTCCCTTACTCCCCACTCTGCATGCATACCCCTTCCAAGTCCACTGATAAGGGAGATCTTCTTTTCCTTCCTTCTGATCCTAATCTATTAGGTCTCATCAGGACTGACTGCATTGTCTTCTTCTGTGGCCTGGTAAGGCTGTTCCCCCTTCAAGGGGAGGTGATTAAAGAGCAGGCCAATCAGTTCATGTTAGAGACAGTCCCTCTTGCTATTACTATGAAACCTACTTGAACACTGAACTGCTATGGGCTACATCTGTGCAGGCGTTCTAGGTTATCTCCATGCATGGTCCTTGTTTGGAGTATCAGTTTCAGGAAAGACACTTGTGCTCAGATTTTTTTGGTTCTATTGCTGTCCTTGTGGAGTTCCTGTCCCCTCCAGATCTTTCTGTTTCCCACTTCTTTCATAAGATTCCCTGCACTCTGCCTTAGGATTGGCCATAAGTCTCAGCATCTACATTGACAGTCTGCAGGGCAGAGCTTTTCAGAGGTTCTCTGTGTCAGGCTCCTGACTTGTTCCCTATTTTCTCCTTCTTCTGATGTTGAGCCTCTTTGCCTTTCTGGATAGGGATTGAGCATTTTAGCAAGAGTCCTCCCTCTTGATTAGTTTCTTTAGGTTTACAGATTTTAATAGGTGTATCCTATATTATATGTCTATATGAGTGAGTATATATCATGTGTGTCTTTTAACTTCGGGGATAGCTCACTCAGGATGATCTTTTCCAGTTCCCACCATTTGCCTGCAAATTTCATAATATCCTTGTTTTTTTTTTATTGCAGAGTAATATTCCATTGTGTAGATGTACAACAGTATCTGTATTCATTCCTCCGTTGAGGGATACCTGGGTTGTTTCTAGCTTCTGGCTATTACAAATAAAGCTGCTACAAATGTGGTTGAGCAAATGTCCTTGTTGTATACTTGAGCCTTTTTTTTGGGTATATGCCTAGGAGTGGTATAGCTGGATCTTGAGGAAGCACTATTCCTAGTTGTCTGAGGAAGTGCCAGATTGATTTTCAGAGTGGCTTCTATATATCTCCTCTCCTCAGAGTCCACCCATGAATGCCCTCACCTGGTCAAAATCATGATTCTTGCATGAGAGAACTCATGGAAAAACATCATATGCCTTGTATACCAGCTTCCAGTAAAACATCACATGGCCTCTCACAAGACAGCTTCTAGCAAAATATCATAGGACTCAACAGAACCTTCAAAGAAACCTGAAACTTCCACTTCATTTCCCCCTTTTTTGTGATGTTTTTTAAATTGGTCTTTTATTTAAAATGAACAATCTACACACAATAAGAATAATTTTAAGGACCATAAAACTGGAACTTTCCATCATATTTTTAAATGAGTTGCTTATGTACAATACATCAAACAATAGTCAAACAAAATGACCTTGAATTTCCATCAATATATAGTAGTTACACAAATAACCTTAAATTTTTACAAAGAATGCATAAATTGTGAAGAAAAAATAAAATTAAAATTAAAAAGACAGAAAATTAAATAAAATTAATTAAATTCCTATTGATATATAATACAAAAGAACTTAAATTTCTATCAGTATATAATAATTACATAAAATAAACTTACAGTTCTATCAATACATAATACAAAATAACTTAAATTTATGCTAAATAAACTTAAATTTCAATCAATATAAAATACAAAATGGGGGGGGCAAGATGGTGGCGCCAGGAGAACACTGTGTCTAAGAAGTGGGACAACACTCTCCGTGCAGCGACCAGGAAACTGAACTCTGGGCCCTAAAACTACAGCGATCCTGTTTCCCAGGTGAGGGGAGGCTCCCACGACTTGGGAATTGGTCGGTCCACTCTTGGGATGCACAGCCAGAACCCGGAAGAGATCCCGGGTAACACGGGCTTTGGGTCTCCGGGCTGGAGCCGCAAGCCTGCGTGTCCCGATCACTTTCCCAGGCTGATAGGTGGGCACAAAGGTGCCAGAGACTGGGAGTCCCAGTCTCAAGAAAACCCCATGTTGAAGGAAAGTTGCGAGACTGTTCACAGGTCACCCAGTCTTCCCCTGGAAGGTCTTTCTGACCACGGGTACCTGCCACCAGCACAACTGAGCTCCCGCCACTCACGGAGAGCAGCTGTGCACCCAGTTCAAAATCCCTACTCCCTCTTCAGAGGAGGCAGGAGGCGTCCAGCAGAATCTGCCACAGACCACATTGTCTGTATCCCAACCCGAGATCGGGGCTGAGAAAACCCAATCCTTTCAGGCACTCCCCTGAATGCCGCCATAACCCTGCCATGGAGGGTGCGGAAGGATAGAGGGGAAAGACAGAGAGGCAGCCTGCCATAGGACACAGCACCCCCTTTCCAGCACACCCAGCATCTCCTAGCAGAGAAACCCAAGCTCTGGATCTGAGGACATTCAACCCTACCTGGTACTCTCTTGGGATCATCAAACATAGGTTCTTCCGCCAAGCTGCTTCTGGCAGAGAGATCTGGATCTGGGATTCAGAAAACTCAACCTAACTCTTTCCTGTGCAACCCCGGGACCAGTCAACATAACCCCTCCTGGCAGAGGGAAAGGGCAAAGAGGCAGCACACAGGAAAGGTGGACACCGAGTCCTGCGGCCACAGTGTCACAGAGCTGACTGTTAGCCTACCCGCGGATTTTTCCGCAGCAGGACCAAATCAGAGAGTAGTGAGCAAGGGGAACCCCTGTGCATTCCAACTGGTCTTGCAAGAGAGTGAGTGAGCCTTCTAGGGACAGTTTGCCCCAGACCAGGGCCTCTCCACAGAAGCAACCAGACGAGATCCCTGCCACCCACACCCCTAGCGTGGGCATCATAGGGATTCTTGGGATAGCAATCCCAATGTTGAAGCCTCTGCCTTGTGGGTCTACCAGTGTAATCCAGGCAAACAATCCCTGGATCTCAGACAGAAATGCATAATAGTGGCCTGCAGGCCACTACAATAGTCAAAGAATCTGCGCATGCACACTGTGCCTGCTAAAAGTGCATGCGAATAGGGCCAGCGTCACATTCTTTACTTAGGCAAAACTGAAACCACAATGCATACTCCCAAACCAGTGAACCTCTCTCATCTTCCTGAAAAAAAAATCCAGAAAACAGAAAGAGACAATCATAGCCCGAACTACAATCTCGAGGAACAAACAGTGAGGGTTATAAATAACCAGAAGCCTAGAGGCAGACTTAAGAACACTCCCAACAAAAATCAGGACATAGTGACCTCACCAGCAACCCCACAAAACTATGGACACTTCAATTCACTAGATATACAAGAAAACGACCTCAAAACTATGTTTCTCCAGCTATTAGAGGCCATAAAGATGAAATGAACAAAGCCCTCAGAGAAATAGCCAAAGAAATCGAGACGAACCAAGAGGAAACAAATCGTGCTCTCAGAGAAATGACCAGGAAAATTCAGGCAAACAAAGAAGAAATGCACAAAGCTCTCAAAGAAATGTCCACACAAATAAAGGCAAATAAAGAAGAAATAAACAAAGCTCTCATAGAAATACAAGAAATTATAGCCAAAGAAGTAGAGGCACAATTAGTGATACATAGAGAGGAAACGGACAAAAAAAATAGAAGCTGTCATTGAAAAACAGGACTCCACATTCAAACAGATGAAGGAAATGGTGCAAGACATGAAAACAGAATTAGAATCAATAAAGAAAAGACAAATAGAGAAAGACCAGGAGCTGGAGAACATAGAGAAAAGATCGGGAACTACAAAGGTAAGCATCACCAACAGAATACAAGAGATGGAAGAAAGAATCTCAGGAGCCGAAGATACACTTGCGGAAATTGACACGTCTCTCAAAGAAAAAATAAAATCAGAAAAGTTCCAAACACAAAACATCCAAGAAATCAAGGACACCATGAAAAGACAAAATCTAAGAATAATAGGAGTAGGAGAAAAAGAAGACATCAGGCTCAAAAGTCTGGAAAATATTTTTAAGAAAATTATAGAAGAAAACTTTCCCAACTTAAAGAAGGAGATGGCCATAAACATACAAGAGGCCTACAGAACACCAAGTAGACTAGACCAGAAAAGAAATTCTTCATGTTACATCATAGTCAAAACACTGAACCTACAGAACAAAGAAAAAATTCTAAAAGCAGCAAGGGAAAAAGGCCAAGTAACATATGAAGGTAAACTTATCAGAATCACACCAGATTTCTCAACAGAAACGATGAAAGCCAGAAGGGCCTGGACAGAAATCATACAGTCCTTAAGGGACCACAAATTCCAACCCAGACTACTATACCCAGCAAAACTTTCAATCAACATAGACGGAGAATTCAAAATATTCCATGACAAATCCAAATTTAAAAAATATCTACATTGTAACCCAGCTCTACAGAAGTTACTAGAAGGGAAACTCCAAACCAAAGAAAACAACTACATCTAAGGAAACAGGAAATAGATAACTACACAACAAAAAATAAAAAGAATATAAGCAATGAAACTCAGTGACACTACCAACCCCACATCTAAAATAAATAACAATTATTGGTCACTAGTATCTATCAACATCAATGGACTCAACTCCCCAATAAAAAGACACAGACTAACAGAATGGTTGAGGAAACAGGATCCAACATTCTGTTGCATCCAAGAAACACACCTATGCAACAAAGATAAACACTACCTCAGAGTAAAGGGCTGGAAAAATATTTTTCAAGCAAATGGTTCCAGAAAACAAGCTGGAGTAGCCATCCTAATATCTAATAAAATAGACTTTCAACCCAAGTTAATCAAAAAAGATAAGGAGGGCCACTATATTCTCATCAAAGGAAAAATCCACCAAGAGGACATGACAATTTTGAATATCTATGCCCCAAATACAAGAGCACCTACATTCGTAAATGAAACAATATTAAAGCTTAAATCACACATTGATCCTAATACCTTAATAGTGGGAGACTTCAACACTCCACTCTCACCAAGGGACAGATCAACTAGACAGAAAACAAATAGGGAAATAAAAACACTTAGAGAGTCCCTAAATCAAATGGAACTAATAGACGTCTACAGATATTTTCATCCAAACTCAAAAGAGTATACCTTCTTTTCAGCACCACCTGGAACCTTCTCCAAAATAGACCATATAGTTGGTCATAAAGCAAGCCTCAACAGATACAAAAAGATTGAAATAATCCCCTGTATTCTATCTGACCACCAAGGACTAAAGATGGACCTCAACAACAATAGAAATAACAAAAAGCCAACATGCACATGGAAACTGAACAACTCAATCTCTGTAAGAATTCAATGAAGGCTTCTCAGGGCCTTGTATTACTTTACTAAAGGAGGTGTCCCTATTCACCCCATCTCCTCAACCCTGTCTCACTCTCTTAAAGATGCAGTATGACATTGTTCAAGTATGACATTATAAGACCAGATTTTTCTCTTGTAAATCAGCATAATGTCCTTCACCAAGCAGTTGATCTTTAACAATATTTATCCTCCTTGCTCTGTTACATTGTTCCATTTTCATGGCTTCATCCTGCTACCATGATAACCATTATAATTGTTGACCAGCTTCTAAAACAGCTGACACCAAATTTTTCTAGTCTTGGGGAGTAACTCTATTTTGCATAGCTCAGTAATTTAATGATTATTTAATGAATGAGCATTAAGGCATCCCATACCTTAAAATAGAATCTTTAAAATGTTTTAAATCTAGCATGTCTATTGGATGCCACAGCATCTCATAATAAGCCTCACCACCATCATTAGCAGGCATATGCTGCACAAATACTGGGAAGGCTGATGATACCTGTACAGCTCTAGTCAACTCTTCTAGTAGTGCACTTGGCTGGACAGTAACCACTTACCCCATAGAGCCTCCTACTCTTCCCAGCTGGCCCATTGCCTAATGGAGATGCTCTGGGCAGCTGATAACAAAAGTGTGTGGAGCATGGTGGGGCAGCAGCTTGTCTTCCAGCCAAGTTGGCATTGTGCAGGAAATTTCCTGTGTCAGACATCAAGCCTGAACCCTGTTTTTCTCCCAGTTGCTCCTTTTGCTTTCCAACAACCTCAACTTTATTCCCCAACTCTCTATGTGCATAGCCAACTCTTCAATTCTTTCTAACACCAGAGAGTTGACAGAACCTTCTGAGGTTTCAGCTTTTCTCCCAATCTTTTTTTCAAAATGGACTATATGATGACTACAAAACAAAACCAGAAAATCCCTTCAGGGAGCAAGACAGGAGACCACCCTCTGGCAATAGCCACTCTTTTTTTAAACTCCTTAAACAGTATTGCCAACCTAGCAAAACCTGACGATTTCTCCATTACATTAGAATTGAAGTTACCCTTTGTGCCAAAGCCAGGGTGGTCTGCAACCTGTAGACTTAGATTTTTCACCCAACCTACTTTATTTAGGGTTCCTAAACACTTTTATCTTCCATGCGCTGACCAGAGGTACTGGAGATTAGAATAGATTATCACTCCCACTTCCCTTACACTTTTAATAATTTAGGATTCTGGAAAGGATTTCTACTTACTTTTTCTTCTGTCTTCTGATATAAACTGTATTTGGTTTTGTTTGTTTGTTTTGTTTTTTTTAAGCTTGGAATTGACTTTCAATAAAATTATAGGAATGATGCCACATTTTTTCATTTCTCAAGGGACTATCTGAGCTTCCTGTTGATACCATACTAGGTAAGGATCCAATTTTTGATGAGCAGACTCCCCCTGCCCTGTCTAAACAAGTTTTCATCTCAAGTGAATTGAAATTTCAAACATATTCTTTGTACTTATGCCCTTGGGACAGCCTCATGGGAGAGGGAACTTATCTCAGTGAAGAATTTGCTATCCTTCTAATCAATTTTCTTTCAATTCTCCATCCTTTTCTGTGCTAATTTAAGGGGTAAGTCCATACAGCTAATATCTGGTTCAACACCATTTGTAATCTAAGCCAGTCTTCCTTAAAACAAATGGCCCAAGTCATAAATAATAGACAGTCTTAAATTAATCCTATTGGGGCTGGTTCTCTGCTGCAAATTTCTATGCCTCTAGCCTCCTTAACAGTGGCAGGTCTTAATAGCAATGCAGATAACTCCTTGGTGTGTCATTGTCAGATCTGCTTCAAATCAAACATGCAAAGTAGTTGGTCTCATTTAACCCAGCTATTTCCCCCAAAGATCAACTCAGAAAGTTTTTTTTTTTCCTGTGGAGGAAAATGTTTTGATTCATCTCTCTGTACTTTGTGATATCTGCAATTCATGGAAATTTACAAGAAGGTAAGGTAATCATTAAAACAAAATTCAGCTTATTTTTAGCCTATTAATTTCTTAGACCATCCTCTCTAGCCCACACTTTCTGCCTCTTTTCTTTATGCCATTTTTATATCTGTCAGTTTCTTTAGGGGAATGAATAGTACAGTAACACTTATAGATAAGATGTTGTATTCTAGGAGACCTGATAGGTTCTCTGTTGGTATATCACCCAGGAGAGCTCTCCTCTTTAGATAGCCTAAGGCACAAAGAGGATCACATCCCTCAACTTTCTTCTTTGCTGCCAAAGCTTAACATTATCTTAAATCTTACAAGGAAAGACAAACACAGAGAAGCAGTTCTGGGTATAATAAAATAATAAATATTTAAACACTGGAAAATAAAAGTAGAGAGAAAGATTTTTTTAAATATCATGATATACAAAAACAAGCCATTGTCAGGGCATATCATCAGTGGCTTATCAGATATTATCTGAGTGTAATTTGTCCACATTTGTAACCTAAAGTTTCTGCTCCTTTGACTTAGGTATATTCCTCACTTTTGTTACCAAAAACATAATTTAGTGTCTTATTTTCAGAGTCAAATGAGAAGTGTTCCTATCCCAGAATCTCCTCCAAGTATCATTCTAGCCAACATCAAAAGAGCATAGGACAGAGGAGATACCTTTCCTTACTGGTAGGTTTTCCATTTTAAAACCATACTCGCTCCATTTGGCTCACATATTTCATATCAGTTTCCAAGGTCTACACAGGACACTTCCAGGTCCTTCAAAGCTATATTAAGTCACCCATTCTCTTTTTCTTGCCTAAGATGCTATTACACACACCATTTCAGGATCTCACCATAAACACCTAAGCCTGGTCAAACAGAGCCTTGAGATAGCACAGTCTATGTCACCATGCTCCAGCAGAGACTTTTATACTATTGAAGAACAGGAAATCTAAACCAAACTTGCACATATGCATGATGTTTTATTTGCATGTCAAAGTGTAGAACATGATTTAGTTACCAGCTAGTTAGCTTGATTTATAACTTTTAAAACTGTACTTATGCAATACATGGGGCCCCGTTCATACTCTTGACTTGAGTCTCACAAACATTAGGACTAGGAATAGCTTTCAATGGTGTTTTTGCCATAAACCTCCTTTTAGTTTTCTAGTGCCAGCATAGGAGAAAGGTCCAAAGGTATGCTCTTTACAATCCCACTCACAGTCTATCAGAGTTAGACCTCCTTGAAAGAAATGATCAAGCTCTCCTTTTGCAGGCTGCCTTGAATTAAAGCCATTTCAAATGGAATTGACCTAGTCCTACAGAATTGTGAGCTATAAGACTTCTAGTGCTATAAACATCTCTCTGAATCCCACTGCCACTGTTTATGTTGCTCTGAAACATAACACTCCTGTATTTTGGCTCGTGCCTGGTACCATGACTGTAAGTACTTCATTCCAGCTGGAGTAGGCACACATAAATAACAGAGTTTAAGCTTTAGCATGAAAACAGTTTCACTTTAGATTTCAGTAAAGGTAGTGTCAGCAATTGCTCAGTCCAATAGAAAGCATTGCTCGATTTACTCAGCTATGTAACAAAGCTCTCACTTAATGCTCTACAAGAAGAAAAAAAACGCTCTGGAGAAACAGGGTAGCAGAATTAGGTGAAGTGAAATAACTACTACTCCCAAGACTGTGAGGATTTATAAGTGACCTGCACAGGGATTAAGTATGCAAGTGAAAGCACCCCAGTGTCACGGGTGATGCTTGAGTCTATCCATCAGTACAAAGAATGGCTTCATAAGAAGCCTTCCATGCCTTGAGGACAGGAACCCCACAAGGAAAGCAACAGAACCAGAAAATCTGAGCACAGGGGTCTTCCCAGAGACTCATACTCTAACGAAGTACCAGACATAGAGATACCTAGAACCCCTGCACAGATATAGCCCATGGCAGTTTAGTGTCCAAGAGGGTTACATAGTAATGGGAAGAGGGACTGCCTCTCACATAATCTGATTGGCCTGCTCTTTGATCACCTCCCCCTGAGGGGGGAGCAGCTTTACCAGGCCACAGAAGATGACAATGCAGCCACTCCTGATGTGATCTGTTAGACTAAGATCAGAAGGAAGGGGAAGAGGACCTCCCTTATCAGTGAACTTGGGGACGGGCATGCCTTAAGAAGGGGGAGGGAGGGTGGGACTGGGAAGGGAAGAGGGAAGGGCTTCTGGGAGGATAAAAGGTGAATAAGGTGTAATAAAAAAAAAAGAAGCAGCTTTGCCAGGCCACAGAGGAAGAAAACACAGCCAGTCCTGATGAGACCTGATACACTAAGGTCAGAGGGAAGGGGAGGAGGACCTCCCCTATCAGTAGACTAGAAAAGGGTGATGGTAGGGAGGAAGGATAGGATTGGGAGTCGATGAAGGAGGGGGCTACAGCTGGGATGCAAACTGAATAAACAGTAATAAGTTAATAAAAGGAAAAAAATTAAAAAAAGAACTGTCTCTGTCTAAACAGGGCAATATTTTAAGGTAGTTTACCTTAAATTAGAAAGGGTCTGGTACATCATAAAAGACTAAATGTTTCTGTCTGATTAGCTATGAATGTATTATAAAATATTAATAATTATTATCTATTGTGGTAATATATTTTACTGAAATTATCTCTTGGCATCCAAGACACTGAGCTTTGGTCAGATCTTGAGACCAAGTTACTAATAATATGTCTTGAGATCATTTCAGATCTGATATCTTACTGTGTACTCAACCTGGGTAAGTTTGATATGGCTTTAAGAAAACAGTGTAATTAATTTTCCTATGCCTGTGTCTTAGTTACACTTCTGATGCTGTGAAGAGACACAGCAACTCTTATAAAAGCCAGTTTTCCCCACCATTTACCTGCAAATTTCATGATTTCCTTGTTTTGTATTGCTGAGTAATATTTCGTGTAGATATACCACAATTTGTGCATCCAGTCCTCCACTGAGGAGCATCTGAGCTGTTTCGAGGTTCTGGCTATTACAAATAAGGCTACTACAAACATGGTTGAGCAAATGTCCTTATTGTGTACTTGAGACAGGGATGCACACGGTATGTACTCACTTATATAGACATATAATATAGGATAAACCTACTAAAATCTGTACACCTAAAGAAACTAATCAAGAGGGAGGACTCTTGCTAAAATGCTCAATTCCTATCTAGAAAGGCAAACAGGATGGACATCAGAAGGCGAAAAGAGGGATCAAGTCAGGAGCCTGACACAAAGGACCTCTGAAAGGCTC
The DNA here is from genome assembly GCF_907164565.1 of Psammomys obesus. Lineage (NCBI taxonomy): Eukaryota > Metazoa > Chordata > Mammalia > Rodentia > Muridae > Psammomys > Psammomys obesus. The sequence continues at coordinate 18,730,695 of NW_026596134.1, read as the reverse complement.
TGCCCTGCAGACTATCAATGCAGATGCTGAGACTTATAGGCAACCTTTGGGCAGAGTGCAGGGAATCTTAGGAAAGAAGTGGGAAACCGTAAGATCTGGAGAGACAGGAATTCCACAAGGAGAGCAACAGAACCAAATATTCTAAGCAAAGGGATCTTTCCTGAGACTGATACTACAACCAAGGACTATGCATGAAGATAACCTAAGACCCCTGCACAGATGTAGCCCATGGCATTTCAGTAGCCAAGTGGGTTCCATTGTGATAGGAACAGGGACTGTCTCTGACATGAACTGATTGGCCTGCTCTTTAATTACCTCCCCCTGAGGGGGAAGAAGCATTACCAGGCCACAGAAGAAGACAATGCAGCCACTCCTGATGAGACATAATTGACTAGGGTCAGAAGAAAGGAAAAGAAGACCTCCCCTATTAGTGGACTTGGGGAGGGGCATGCATGCAGAGGGTGGAGGAAGGGAGGGATTGGGACTGGAGGAGGGATGGAACCACAGGGGGTATACAAAGTGAGTAAAGTGTAATTAATAAAGAATTAAAAAAATAAATAAAAGCCAGTTTTTAATTGCTGGTTTGATTACAGTTTCAGAGGGCTAGTCTAAAATAATCATAATGGAAACAGACATCATATCAAAGTAGTAGCTCTGAACTTTATATCTTGATCCATAGGCAGCAGGTAGAGAGAGACTGAGCCTGATGTGGGCTTTAACAAAAAAAAAAAAAAAAAAAAAGAGAAAAAATATATATATATCCACATGTGCATGAACTGAAAGGAGGTAAAGCTTTTCCAATGGAAATCTGCAAGAAGACTAATATTTAAACACTGTAATTTGAAAAACAACAACAACAAACCAAAACACAAAAAACTCAAAGGCCACTACCAAAGACATTTGTCCTCTAATACTTCCCAAATAGTTTCAGCAACTTAAGACCAAGGATTTAAATACAGGAGTTTATAGGATGGAAAATTCTCATTTAAACCACCATACCTTAGATTTCTTATGATATTGGCTTTTCCAACCTAAGCTGAATGCATAGTTCTTATTTTAAACCAGTTATCCTTCCATACCCCTGACTCAGAGTAGGGCACAGTGAGTATATGTGTGCACAGGTGCATTCATGCACATATATATCTGTATATGTGAGAGAGAGTTGTGGTAATCATTTGCTGAAATCAGTCAATAAATTAAAAGCCAACCTTAAAAAATTTCTAAAAATGGTAGAAGCAAGAATGTAGGTTGATAAGTCCTGTAGGCAGTTTTGGTTCCTATTCTGGATCTGTTTGGGTCAGTAAATTATTTTCTCATAAAATTGTGTTAAATATACCATGATTTTTTTTTGTTTTTTTTTTGTGTTTTTGTACTACTTGATAAACACAGAGTATAGACATTTGTTAGAAACAGGCAACACGGAAACCAGGAGAGACATACACAGTCAACAGGCAACATACAAGTAACCAAAAGCTACAGAGCCTGAAGGCGTAGTGAGAGAAGTGGAGAATTCAATTCGGGCATGCTTTTGGTCTAACTTACTCCAAGGGGTAGTTTCTTTCTCCAGTTCCCACTCTTTAATGAACCATCAAGAGAATCTGACCATTATGAAGGACGTTGTTAAATGAGGTACAATGGACAGTTTTCTAGGCCATCAGTATTTTTTAAACAAAGAAGCAGAAGACAAATGTCACTTGTAGAAATCATCATGGTGTGAAAAATGCTACAACAGATGTACACTCCAGTTACAGAAAAGGGAGGCAGGAAGGATGGAGCTCACTACCAAGCTTGCCACTGATTTGGTATATCCCATTGATACATGTACTATGCGTTTTCTCTTTGGGGCTATCTACTGAATTGTATAGAAGGAATAGATTATTTAACACACCTTTTTTTTTTTTTAAACACACATAGAAGTAACCAATTATAGCTTAATTTTTTTCTTGTATAAATCAATCTGGCATTTCCTTCTTAAGGGCAAAAGAACCAATTTGTACTTCTGTTTCTTCCTCTTTATTTTTTGACAGGTAATTTTTAACTATGAGTGGATAGTTTTCTAGACTAAGGAGCCATCCCCTAACATTATAAACCCAATTATGAATTCTATTAACCTTCATAATTATATTTTCTAATTCCAGAATGAGACAGACAGACTTGCAGACAATGAGATACCTTGTGAATTGCTACATTAACATAGGTAAGATTTTTTTTTTTATCAGAGAATGAGCTTTAAAGTAAATTACCAGAAATGTAAAGTGACACATGGAAAATTGGGTATTTTTTTTCTCTGAACATCAGCTTCCTAAAGTTTCTACAGTAAACTGGCGAGAAAGCAGTTTATTAAGAAATGATATGGTGACTTCATTTGTAAGCTTTTTACATCGATCAGGTAAAATGATTAAACCTGCATCTATCATCAGCATAATTAATCAGAAGTTACAGCAGCTCATGCTTGGATGCTGATTAATCTGTACCTCAGGTGCACACATCTCAGGCTTTAAGTCCTTATGACACACGGATCCATCAATGCTGCCATGGATGTAAGTATGCCTTACTATAGAGTAGGTAGGTGTTTTTAAAGTTTTTTTTTTTTTAGAACAGTGTTAAACAGCATTAGAGGTGACTAAGCAGCAAACAAAAATCTAACAAAAACAAGATTCTTATATATTACAGTTTTGTTTATAAAAAGTACTTTTGATGTTAAATGACTTAGATTTTCTTAGTCTTTTTAACAAGTACTCACTGAGTACTTAACTTGCTTTTAGTGACATAGTGATGATTCTACAAGGGCTTTGCTCCCAATAATTATACAACTCATGCTGAGAAAAGAGACACATTCAATCTTGAACCATATTGCAAAAGGCCAATAATTTTATAGGAAGACAGATGTCTTTGTCAAGTTGATTACCACATTTTCTTGAGGGTTTAGAAACTTGAAACAACCTTAAATGTCCCTGCATTTAAAATATTTAATTTCCTTTATATAAAACTCAAATGCTCTGATGACTTCCCTTTTCTGGAGGATGACTCAAAACCAATCAGAGTAGCTGGTTATCATCATTACATCCACATCTGGACTATAGCAGTGAGCACCTCTTGTCTGATATGTTCGTATTATAGTTAATAAGGTTCATTTAGATAATGCCATTGATGCATTTTCTTTCCAAGAATCATCAGGGGAAAAGTTTCTTGCTTACTTCAGCTTGATTTCTCCATACATTGGAATCAAGGCGCTTATTGTCTTTAACAAAGTGAATTAGGTAATTAAGATAAATGGCATGATCCTGTCTTTTTGGGGAACCTCTCTGATCAAAACCTACCAGTTATGGGCTTAGTAAACCTTGACTTTTTCTTTCTTTCTTTTTAATTGTTTTTCTTCTTTCAGTTTACATCCTTTTTGTAGCCCCATTCCTCCTCCCCTTCCAGTCCCACCTTCCATGCCCCTTCCCCTTTTCCTCAGAAAAGGAAAGCTCCCTTTCCCATCCATCCCAGCTCATCAAGTTGCATCAGGATTGAGCATGTCCTCTTTTTCTGTGGCCTGGCAATGCAGTCCCTACAGGGAAAAGTGATCAAAAAGCTGAGTCCTTCTCATATACAGTCCCCACTTCCCTTTCTTGAGGACCCGCACGGAGCCTAAGCTGCCCATCTGCTACATCTTTGTAGGGGGCCTACGTCCAGGTCATGCATGGATCTTAGTTGCTTCAGTCTCAGAAAACCCCTCTGGGCCCTGCTTAGTTGACTTTGTTGGTCTTCTAGTTGAGCTCCTGTCATCTACAGGTCTTTTTCTCTTTTCTTCCACTTTTCCACAAGACTCTGTACACATTGCCCAGGGTTAGGCTGTGAGTCTCAGATTCTGTTTTGAGGTGCTAATGGATAGAGCCTATCTATCTAGGCTCTTGTCTGCAAGCTTAGCAGAGCTTTCTTCATAGTGTCAGGGGTTGGAATTCTCAGATAGGGTATGTCTTTGTTTGGGCCAGGCATTGGTTGGGCATTCCATCAGTCTCTGATTTATCTGTTCTATCTTTATCTCTGCATATCTTGTAGACAGCGTAAATTTTGTGCTGAAGTTTATGAAGGTGGATTGCTATTCCCCTTCCTCTGATCTGGCTGTTTCTCAGAAATTTGGGAATAACACTACTTCAAGAATCAGTTATAGCACTCCTGGGTATATACCCAAAATATACTCCACCATACAACAAGGACACTTGCTCAACTGTGTTCACATCATCTTTATTAGTAATAGCAAGAATCTGGAAACAACCTAGATGTCTCTCAATGGATGAATGGATAAAGGAAATGTGAAACATTTACACAATGGAATACTACTCAGGTATTAAAAACAAAGAAACCATAAAAATTGCAGGCAAATGGATGGAAGTAGAAAATATCATCCTGAGTGAGGTAACCCAGACCCAGAAAGACACACATGATATGCAGTCACTTACAATTGGATTTTAGCCATCTAGTACAGGATTGGCATACCAGGAGGTATAGACCCAAAGAAGGTAAGTAACATGGAGGATTCAAGGAAGGATGCAGAGTCTTACTCAGAAGAGGAAAAAGCATTGACAGAAGTAATGGTTGAGTAGAGGGAACAAGGTAGGAGAGGGGTCACAGAGAGTTAAGAGGGTGAAGATCAGACTTGGCCCCCTTGCAAGAGGGCCTGCATTAACTAAAAACTAAAAACAAAAATCAGTGGAGAGGGATTGACATACTATGTCAACCACTGGATTCCACACCCATCCATGTGTTAACATGCATATGTGTTTCCATGCCATGCACATACATGCATTCACATTCCATTCTAATATATTAAAATACAACAGCTACTTGAATGGTTCTCAGTCTCTTCATCCCAACCCCTTTTGGGGTCAAATGACACTTCCACAGGGATAACATATCAGCCATCCTGCATATCAGATATTTACATTATAATTCATAGCTATCGATATTACAGTTACGAAGTAGCAATGAAATGATGGGTGGGGTCACCACAACATGAGGAATGGTATTAAAGTGCTGCAGCATCAGGAGGTTTGAGAACCACTGATCAACGTGGTGGCATTTTATCCCAAATTGAATTTCCAGATTCAATGTATTCTATGAGTTCCCAAAATTGATAAGCTGAATCAAAACATTCATGTAGAAACACAAGCAATACAAATTATCTTGGTGAATGACAGGACAATAATTGGTAAAACAATCATATTTCAGAGATGTCATTTCTATCCTGACCCTGTTCCAACCTTTGGCACTTTTAGTATTGAGATTGATTACAATTCAGGAAAGAATAAATGAAAATGGCCATATTTTTCTCCTACCAATATAAACTATGAAAATTGTTCAAGGACAAAAATAAAGTGCCCATTGCAAAACAGAATGGAAATGTTCTAAATTGGGGAACACAGAACACTGGGGTGTTTATAGAACCTCTGCCCCATGAGGTCTCCCTGAGATGAATTGCCATGTCCTTTTCAATATGTGAGAATTGAGAACAGTATTTTCCTTTTTAAAATTCCCCCCTAGCTCCCTCTACAGCTCTCTCTTTTTATCAGTCCAGTGACAGAAGTGCAGGCTGATAAGTCTGAATTTAACCACCAGAAATGAGTAACCCTCATTCAGAGACAGGACTTGCATTTCATCAGATGCCATGCTCTGCACAAGCTTCTCTCAATGGGTTAGACAGAGAGTGTTCAGAGCCATGGTGCACCAAGTTAGCAACTGGGAAATAAATCATGGTAAGCTTCATGTTGTCAACCAGTGAGTGTGAAGTCCTGGAGAAGCAAATAATCCAGCAGTCACCAAGTGAGTCCTGCTCATCATGGCTCAGATTCTGATGAGTCTCTGCCATTATCCTTGTTCCCTCTGTTAAAGTTTGGTATAATTTGAGGGAACAGATACTTTTGTGTCTGAGAAGAGGATAATCTTTGTGATCTGGAAGTCACAAAGTCATCTGGTAAACACCTCCTGGCTTCTTTGGTAGTTAATCTTGATTTTCCACTTTATATGATATGTAGTCACCAGGGAGACAAGCAGGAGGGGGTGTATGTGATTATATATATATATATATATATATATATATATATATATATATATAT